>NW_027066088.1:0-19404 GCF_032884065.1 Artemia franciscana
GTCTGTGATTTCTCTTTGAGTGTCCCGGGCGGCATTTATATTCCTTGTGTCCCGGTGTCTCGGTCGTCATTTATATCCCCCTGTGCCCCCCGGCGTCCCCATTGTAGTTGTGTCCCTGTGTCCCGGTCGTCATTTATATTCCCTGTGTCCCGGTCGTCATTTGTATCCCGGTGTCCCGGTCTGTATATACATTCGTTTTTTAGTTTTGTTTTTCTCCTTTATTTTTTTCCTTTTTTCTGTTTTTTCTTTTTTAGTTTATTTAGATTTTTAGTTTTTTAGTTTTTTTATTAGTTTTTAGTTTTTTTGTAGTTTTTACCATTTTTTTAGTTTTTTTAGTTTTTTTTTTTACTTATGTCCTAGTCGTCATTTATACTCCCTGTGTCCCGGTCGTCATTTGTGTCTCGATGCTTTGTTGATTGCTAGTTTATATTATATTTATATTTATATTTTTTATATTTATTAATATTTTTTTAGTTTTCTTTTTCTCTTATTTTTCAGTTTTTTCCTTTTTTTTAGTTTTTTCTTTTTTAGTTTTTAGTTTTTTTGTTTTTTACCTTTTTTTAGTTTTTTTAGTTTTTTTAGTTTTTTAGTTTTTTTAGTTTTTTTATTAGTTTTTAGTTTTTTTTTTAGTTTTTGCCTTTTTTTAGTTTTTTCAGTTTTTTTTAGTTTTTAGTTTTTTACCTTTTTTTAGTTTTTTTTAGTTTTTTAGCTTTTTTATTTTTTTTTTCTTTTTAGTTTTTTTTGTAGTTTTTACCTTTTTTAGTTTTTTTTTCTTCTTTTGTATTAGTGTGAAATAATTCAGACGTCATATGTGGACAAACACGACGTCACTCGACAGACAGACAGACAGACATAACCCACAAACAACTTATTTTTATATATATTTATTCATATTTTTTTAGTTTTCTTTTTCTCTTTTATTTTTCAGTTTTTCCTTGTTTTTAGTTTTTTTCTTTTTTAGTTTTTAGTTTTTTTTAGTTTTTTACCTTTTTTTAGTTTTTTTTAGTTTTTTTTAGTTTTTTAGCTTTTTTAGTTTTTTTATTAGTTTTTATTTTTTTTGTAGTTTTTGCCTTTTTTTATTTTTTTCAGTTTTTTTTTAGTTATTAGATTTTTACCTTTTTTTAGTTTTTTTTAGTTTTTTAGCTTTTTTAGTTTTTTTTCTTTTTAGTTTTTTTGTAGTTTTTACCTTTTTTAGTTTTTTTCTTCTTTTGTATTAGTGTGAAATAATTCAGACGTCATATGCGAACAAACATGACGTCACCTGATCCATCCACAGATCCACACACAGACAACTTATTTATATATATATAAGATATATATATAAATAAGTTGTCTGTGTGTTGAGTGACGTCATTTCATCAGGTCGTCATGTCGTCATTATGACGATGACGTCATTAAAGATATTTAAGACATTCGTTCACGGAAAAATGTTTAATTTTAAAATGATCGAAGAACCTACAATGTCAACAGCCGAGGAAGCTGCTCATAGAGTCTATGTCAAAAAACTTGCTGCTGATAGAGAAAGTAAGAAAAGAAAGGGTACAGAAGTAGCTGAGTTGGTAAAGCGTTATGTTCCAGGTTCCAGGTCCGAGAGGTTCCAGGTTCGAACCTTGGCTTTAGAATTAAGATAAAAGAAGAAAAAAAAACTAAAAAAGGTAAAAACTACAAAAAAAGAAAAATACTAAAAAAACTAAAATAAGCTAAAAAACTAAAAACAAACTAAAAAAAAAGGTAAAAAACTAAAAAGTAAAAAAGAAAAAAACTAAAAACAACTAAAAAAGGTAAAAACTACAAAAAAACTAAAAAACAAAAAAAAAACTAATAAATAAAACTAAAAAAAACTAAAAACTGAAAAAGAAAAAAAAACTAAAAAAAGGAAAAAAACTGAAAAATAAAGGAGAAAAGGAAAACTAAAAACCGGGACACAGGGAATATAAATGACGACTGGGACACTCAAAGAGAAATTACAGACTGGGACACTGGGACACAAATAGCGACCGGGAGATATAAATGACGACCGGGACACTCAAAGATAGATTACAGACCGGGACACCGGGACACAAATGACGACCGGGACACAGGGAATATAAATGACGACTGGGACACTCAAAGAGAAATTACAGACTGGGACACTGGGACACAAATGGTGACCGGGATACTGGGAATATAAATGACGACCGGGACACAGGGACACAATTACAAGTGGGATACGGGGCACAGGTCTGTGCATATAAATAGATGGTCAGGTTTACCGACTCTTGAACTTGCAACATATAATGGTCCATGGGAAAACAATCCGTATTCAGATCTATACCTCATGATTCTAATGATTGCCCTTGAGCTTTGTTGATGGTGATTGCTAATCGACCATTCCCTGTGTCGCCGTCGTCATTTATATATCCCCCTGTGCCCCCCAGCGTCCCTGTTGTAGTTGTGTCCCTGTGTCTCAGTCGTCATTTATATTTCCTGTGTCCTAGTCGTCATTTGTGTCCCGGTGTTCCAGTCTGTGATTTCTCTTTGAGTGTTCCGGGCGTCATTTATATTCCTTGTGTCCCGGTGTCCCGGTCGTCATTTGTGTCCCGGTGTTCCGGTCTGTATATACATTCGTTTTTGAATTGGTCTTTTTTTAGTTTTTAGTTTTTTACCTTTTTTTAGTTTTTTTAGTTATACCTCATGATTCTAATGATTGCCCTTGAGCTTTGTTGATAGTGATTGCTAATCGAACAATCCCTGTGTCCCCGTCTTCATTTATATATCCCCCTGTGGCCCCCGGCGTCCCCGTTGTAGTTGTGTCCCTGTGTCCCGGTCGTCATTTATATTCCCTGTGTCCCGGTCGTCATTTGTATCCCGGTGTCCCGGTCTGTATATACATTCGTTTTTGAAATGGTATATGATGAAATAAATTTTTGTATTTTTCCCTTTTTTTCTTTTTAGTTTTTTTTTTATTTTTATTTTTTTTAGTTTTGTTTTTCTCCTTTATTTTTCATTTTTTTCCTTTTTTTCTTTTTTTTCTTTTTAAGTTTTTTTAGTTTTTTAGGTTTTTTAGTTTTTTTTATTAGTTTTTTTTCATTTTAGTTTTTTTGTAGTTTTTACCTTTTTTTAGTTTTTTTAGTTTTTTTTTACTTATGTCCTGGTCTTCATTTATACTCCCTGTGTCCCGGTCATCATTTGTGTCCCGGTGCTTTGTTGATGGTGATTGCTAATCGAACATTCCTTGTGTCTCGGTCGCTTTCTCTTTGAGTGTCCCGGTCGTCATTTATATTCCCTATGTGCCGGTGTCCCGGTCGTCATTTGTGTCCCGATGTCCTTGTCTGTAATTTCGTCAGTCGAAAACATGACGTCAGTCAACACACAAACATCGAAAGAATCGCATTTTAATGCTGATTTAAAATATATAAGTTTAATCAAGTTTAGTCTTACCCATCAAAAGTTACGAGCCTGAGAAAATTTGCCTTATTTAGGAAAATAGGGGGAAACATCCCCTAAAAGTCGTAGGATCTTAACGAAAATGACACCATCAGATTCAGCGTATCAGAGAACCCTACTGTAGAAGTTTCAAGCTCCTATCTACAAAAATGTGGAACTTTGTATTTTTTGCCAGAAGACAAATCACGGGTGCGTGTTTATGTTTGATTGTTTTTTTTTTTTCCCAGGGGTCATCGTATCGACCAAGTGGTCCTAGAATGTCGCAAGAGGTCTCATTCTAAACGGAATGAAAAGTTCTAACGCCCCTTTTAAGTGACTAAAAAAATTGGAGGGCACCTAGGTCCCCTCCCACGCTCATTTTTTCCAAAGTCAACGGATCAAAATTTTGAGATAGCCATTTTGTTCAGCATAGTCGAAAACCATAATAACTATGTCTTTGGGGATGATCTACTCCCCCACAGACCCTAGGAGAGGGACTGCAAGTTACAAACTTCGACCAATCTATATATATAAAAATAAGTTGTTTGTGGGTTATATCTGTCTGTCTGTCGGTCGAGTGACGTCGTTTTTGTCCGCATATGACGTCTGAATTATTTCACACTAATACAAAAGAAGAAAAAATACTAAAAAAGGTAAAAACTACAAAAAAACTAAAAGAAAAAAAAACTAAAAAAGCCAAAAAACTAAAAAAAACTTAAAAAAAGGTAAAAAACTAAAAACTAAAACTGAAAAAACTAAAAACAGGCAAAAAGTACAAAAAACTAAAAACTAATAAAAAAACTAAAATAGTTAAAAAACTAAAACAACTAAAAAAAACTAAAAAAAGTTAAAAAACTAAAAAAACTAAAAACTAAAAAAGAAAAAAACTAAAAAAAGGAAAAAACTGAAAAATAAAAGAGAAAAAGAATATCGGTAAGTTTCAGCAATTCTTAACAACTGAGCGTTTCGCTTATGAAGAATAATATCTCGAGGTAAAAACTGATCACCGACCATAAAGATTGCCACTTCGTCGATAGTTGGAGCATTGTATCTACGCACATGTTGGCCAGGAGGCGATTTGTCAGCGGAAATAACAATTTTATGCGTATCAGTAGGCATCAAATCGATGGTTGTTTTGAACAGACGCACAAAATTATTATTTTCGTGGAAAAAATGTTGCAATTGGAAAACGATTGTCCTTTCAACGTCGGGAGAAATTTTGCAGCGTGCATTCAATTCAGAATTTCTATCACTGATGAAGTACAATTGTAAAAATTTATGATTATCGCCTGAGAATGGTAGAAGAGACACTACTCTATGATAAATTTGCCCTTTTACTTTGAAAGTAGGCATAAATTGATCTGGATTTTCGATTTGGACACCAAACGACGTCATTTAGAAACGTGAGTTATATTTTCTGATTATCGATATAAAAAAACGCTTAGATTCTGACGTAGTTCCAGTAAGGAAAGTCTTCAATGGCTCTGGTGGTGCAGCCAGTTGAGGAAGTTTAACTTTTCCTGAGGCGCAACACATTCCCATTGTTTCACCATTGAATTTCAAGGTCTTGCAATAGGGACAAATTTTAGACATTGTCCCGATTTGAACACATCTACTCAAGCTATAATCATCGACTGGGCTGTACCTGAATGCCAGGCGATAACTTTCAGGTTGCTCTGATTCCTCGGCACGCTTTCTTTTCTTACTTTCTCTATCAGCAGCAAGCCTGATTTCTTGCTGTTCTTGTGATTCCTCGGCACGCTTTCTTTTCTTACTTTCTCTATCAGCAGCAAGCCTGTTTGGCATAGACTCTTTGAGCATCTTCATCGGCTTTTGACATTGTAAGTTCATTAGTCATTTTAAAGCTAAGCATTAATAGATTTCTACGTGAACATATATGTCTTAAATATCTTTAATGACGTCACCGTCATAGCAAAAATGACGACAACTAACTTCATGACGTCAGTCGACACAGAAACATGACGTCACCTGAGTCGACACAGAAACATGACGTCACCTGACAGACAGACACACAGATAGACAACTTATTTTTATATATATAGATAGGTAAAAATAAGTTGTCTGTGTGTGTGTGGGTCTGTCGGGTGATGTCATGTTTGTGTGTTGACTGACGTCATGTTTTCGACTGACGAAATTACAGACCAGGACATCGGGACACAAATGACGACTGGGACACCGGCACATAGGGAATATAAATGACGACCGGGACACTCAAAGAGAAAGCGACCGGGACACAAGGAATGTTCGATTAGCAATCACCATCAACAAAGCACCGGGACACAAATGATGACCGGGACACAGGGAGTATAAATGAAGACCAGGACATAAGTAAAAAAACTAAAAAAACTAAAAAAAAGGTAAAAACTACAAAAAAACTAAAATGAAAAAAAAACTAATAAAAAAAAACTAAAAAACCTAAAAAACTAAAAAAACTTAAAAAGAAAAAAAAAGAAAAAAAGGAAAAAAATGAAAAATAAAGGAGAAAAACAAAACTAAGAAAATAAGAATAAAAAAAAAAATAAAAAGAAAAAAAGGGAAAAATACAAAAATTTATTTCATCATATACCATTTCAAAAACGAATGTATATACAGACCGGGACACCGGGATACAAATGACGACCGGGACACAGGGAATATAAATGACGACCGGGACACAGGGACACAACTACAACGGGGACGCCAGGGGCCACAGGGGGATATATAAATGAAGACGGGGACACAGGGAATGTTCGATTAGCAATCACCATCAACAAAGCTCAAGGGCAATCATTAGAATCATGAGGTATACCTAAAAAAACTAAAAAAAGGTAAAAAACTAAAACTAAAAAAAGACCAATTCAAAAACGAATGTATATACAGACCGGAACACCGGGACACAAATGACGACCGGGACACCGGGACACAAGGAATATAAATGACGCCCGGAACACTCAAAGAGAAATCACAGACTGGAACACCGGGACACAAATGACAACCAGGACACAGGGAATATAAATGACGACTGAGACACAGGGACACAACTAAAACAGGGACGCCGGGGGGCACAGGGGGATATATAAATGACGACGGCAACACAGGGAATGGTCGATTAGCAATCACCATCAACAAAGCTCAAGGGCAATCATTAGAATCATGAGGTATAGATCTGAATACGGATTGTTTTCCCATGGACCATTATATGTTGCATGTTCAAGAGTCGGTAAACCTGACCATCTATTTATATGCACAGACCTGTGCCCCGGCATCCCACTTGTAATTGTGTCCCTGTGTCCCAGTCGTCATTTATATTCCCAGTATCCCGGTCACTATTTGTGTCCCAGTGTCCCAGTCTGTAATTTCTCTTTGAGTGTCCCAGTCGTCATTTATATTCCCTGTGTCCCGGTCGTCATTTGTGTCCCGGTGTCCCGGTCTGTAATCTATCTTTGAGTGTCCCGGTCGTCATTTATATCTCCCGGTCGCTATTTGTGTCCCAGTGTCCCAGTCTGTAATTTCTCTTTGAGTGTCCCAGTCGTCATTTATATTCCCTGTGTCCCGGTTTTTAGTTCCTTTTCTCCTTTATTTTTCAGTTTTTTTCCTTTTTTTAGTTTTTTTTTCTTTTTCAGTTTTTAGGTTTTTTTAGTTTTATTTATTAGTTTTTTTTGTTTTTTAGTTTTTTTGTAGTTTTTACCTTTTTTAGTTGTTTTTAGTTTTTTTCTTTTTTAGTTTTTAGTTTTTTACCTTTTTTTTAGTTTGTTTTTAGTTTTTTAGCTTTTTTTAGTTTTTTTAGTATTTTTCTTTTTTTGTAGTTTTTACCTTTTTTAGTTTTTTTTTCTTCTTTTATATTAATGCTAAAGCCAAGGTTCGAACCTGGAACCTCTCGGACCTGGAACCTGGAACATAGCGCTTTACCAACTCAGCTACTTCTGTACCCTTTCTTTTCTTACTTTCTCTATCAGCAGCCAGTTTTTTGACATAGACTCTATGAGCAGCTTCCTCGGCTGTTGACATTGTAGGTTCTTCGATCATTTTAAAATTAAACATTTTTCCGTGAGCGAATGTCTTAAATATCTTTAATGACGTCATCGTCATAATGACGACATGACGACCTGATGAAATGACGTCACTCAACACACAGACAACTTATTTATATATATATATATATATATAGTTTTTACCTTTTTTTAGTATTTTTAGTTTTTTTTCTTTTTTAGTTTTTAGTTTTTTACCTTATTTTTAGTTTTTTTTAGTTTTTTTAGCTTTTTTAGTTTTTTTAGTATTTTCTTTTTAGTCTTTTTTGTAGTTTTTACCTTTTTTAGTTTTTTTTCTTCTTTTATATTAATGCTAAAGCCATGGTTCGAACCTGGAACCTCTCGGACCTGGAACCTGGAACATAACGCTTTACCAGCTCAGCTACTCCGGCACGCTTTCTTTCCTTACTTTCTCTATCAGCAGCAAGTTTTTTGGTATAGACTCTTTGAGCAGCTTCCTCGGCTGTTGATATTGTAGGTTCTTCAGTTATTTTACAATTAAACATTTTTCCGTGAATGAATGTCTTAAATACCGTTAATGACGTCATCGTCATAATGACGACATGACGACCTGATGATACGACGTAACTCGACACACAGACAACTTATTTATATATATATACTAGCTGTTGGGGTGGCGCTTCGCGCCACCCCAACACCTAGTTGGTGGGGGCGCTTCGCGCCCCCCCCAAGCCCCCCCGCGCGCGTAAGTCGTTACGTGCCGTATTAGTTACGCGCCATTGTAGTTGTGTCCCTATGTCCCACCTGTGAATATATATATATATATATATATATATATATATATATATATATATATATATATATATATATATATATATATATATATATATATATATATATATATATATATATATATATATATATATATATATATATTTATATATGTTTTTAACTACGTAAAACTTGCGAATATACAACATTCTTTGCTGTCCCATTGTCTGTGCATATAAATAGATTGTCAGGTTTACCGACTCTTGAACATGCAACATATAATGGTCCATGGGAAAACAATCCGTATTCAGATCTATACCTCATGATTCTAATGATTGCCCTTGAGCTTTGTTGATGGTGATTGCTAATCGACCATTCCCTGAGTCTCCATCGTCATTTATATATCCCCCTGTGCACCCCGGCGTCCCCTTTGTAGTTATGTCCCTGTGTTCCGGTCGTCATTTATATTCCCTGTGTCCCGGTCGTCATTTGTGTCCCGGTGTTCCAGTCTGTGATTTCTCTTTGAGTGTCCCGGGCGTCATTTATATTCCTTGTGTCCCGGTGTCCCGGTCGTCATTTATATCCCCCTATGCCCCCCGGCGTCCCCATTGTAGTTGTGTCCCTGTGTCCCGGTCGTCATTTATATTCCCTGTGTCCCGGTCGTCATTTGTATCCCGGTGTCCCGGTCTGTATATACATTCGTTTTTTAGTTTTGTTTTTCTCCTTTATTTTTTTTCCTTTTTTCTTTTTTTTCTTTTTTAGTTTATTTAGATTTTTAGATTTTTTAGTTTTTTTATTAGTTTTTAGTTTTTTTGTAGTTTTTACCATTTTTTAATTTTTTTAGTTTTTTTTTTACTTATGTCCTGGTCGTCATTTATACTCCCTGTGTCCCGGTCGTCATTTGTGTCTCGGTGCTTTGTTGATTGCTAATTTATATTATATTTATATTTATATTTTTTATATTTATTAATATTTTTTTAGTTTTCTTTTTCTCTTATTTTTCAGTTTTTTCCTTTTTTTAGTTTTTTCTTTTTTAGTTTTTAGTTTTTTTTTTTGTTTTTACCTTTTTTTAGTTTTTTTAGTTTTTTTAGTTTTTTAGCTTTTTTAGTTTTTTTATTAGTTTTTAGTTTTTTTTTAGTTTTTGCCTTTTTTTAGTTTTTTCAGTTTTTTTTAGTTTTTAGTTTTTTACCTTTTTTTAGTTTTTTTTTAGTTTTTTAGCTTTTTTAGTTTTTTTCTTTTTAGTTTTTTTTTGTAGTTTTTACCTTTTTTAGTTTTTTTTTCTTCTTTTGTATTAGTGTGAAATAATTCAGACGTCATATGCGGACAAACACGACGTCACTCGACAGACAGACAGACAGACATAACCCACAAACAACTTATTTTTATATATATTTATCCATATTTTTTTAGTTTTCTTTTTCTCTTTTATTTTTCAGTTTTTTCCTTTTTTTTAGTTTTTTTCTTTTTTGGTTTTTAGTTTTTTTTAGTTTTTTACCTTTTTTTAGTTTTTTTTAGTTTTTTTAGTTTTTTAGCTTTTTAAGTTTTTTTATTAGTTTTTATTTTTTTGTAGTTTTTGCCTTTTTTTATTTTTTTCAGTTTTTTTTTAGTTATTAGATTTTTACCTTTTTTTAGTTTTTTTAATTTTTTAGCTTTTTTAGTTTTTTTTTCTTTTTAGTTTTTTTTGTAGTTTTTACCTTTTTTAGTTTTTTTCTTCTTTTGTATTAGTGTGAAATAATTCAGACGTCATATGCGGACAAACATGACGTCACCTGATCCACACACAGATCCACACACAGACAACTTATTTATATATATATATATATATTATATATATACTAGCTGTTGGGGTGGCGCTTCGCGCCACCCCAACACCTAGTTGGTGGGGGCGCTTCGCGCCCCCCCCAAGCCCCCCCGCGCGCGTAAGTCGTTACGCGCCATAATAGTTACGCGCCATTGTAGTTGTGTCCCTATGTCCCACCTGTGAATATAGATATCTATATATATAAAAATAAGTTGTCTGTGGATGGATGGATGGATGGATGTGTGGATGGATGTGTCAGGTGACGTCACCTGAAAAAACTGGATTAGGTGACGTCAAAACTGAAAAAACTAAAAAAAGGCAAAAACTACAAAAAAAACTAAAAACTAATAAAAAAAATAAAAAAGCTAAAAAACTAAAAAAACTATAAAGGTAAAAACCAATAAAAAACTAAAAAAAAAACTGAAAAAACTAAAAAAAGGCAAAAACTACAAAAAAAAACTAAAAACTAATAAAAAAAGTAAAAAAGCTAAAAAACTAAAAAAACTAAAAAAACTAAAAAAAGGTAAAAAACTAAAAAAAATAAAAAATAAAAAAAAACTAAAAAAAAGGAAAAAACTGAAAAATAAGCTAAAATAAAGGTAAAAACCAATAAAAAACTAAAAAAAAAAAGGAAAAAACTAATAAATGACGACACTCAAAGAGAAAGCGACCAGGACAAAAAACTAAAAAAAAAGGCAAAAACTACAAAAAAAACTAAAAACTAATAAAAAAAAATAAAAAAGCTAAAAAACTAAAAAAACTAAAAAAAGGTAAAAAACTAAAAAAACTAAAAACTAAAAAAAAACTAAAAAAGGTAAAAACTAAAAGAACTAAAAAAGAAAAAAATAAATGACGACACTCAAAGAGAAAGCGACCAGGACAAAAGGAATGTTCGATTAGCAATCAACAAAGCACCGGGACACAGGGAGTATAAATGACGACCAGGACACAAGTAAAAAAAAAAATTAACAAAACTAAAAAGAAGGTAAAAACTACAAAAAAACTAAAAAGAAAAAAAAACTAAAAACTAATAAAAAAACTAAAAAATCTAAAAAAACTAAAAAAGAAAAAAAAAGGAAAAAAATAAAGGAGAAAAACAAAACTAAAAAACGAATGTATATACAGACCGGTACACCGGGATACAAATGACGACCGGGACACAGGGAATATAAATAACGACCGGGACACAGGGACACAACTACAACGGGGACACCGGGGGAAACAGGGGGATATAAATGACGACCGGGACAAAAAAACTAAAAAGAAATAAAAACTAAAAACTAATAAAAAAAACTAAAAAATCTAAAAATCTAAATAAGCTAAAAAAGAAAAAAAAAGGAAAAAAATAAAGGAGAAAAACAAAACTAAAAAACGAATGTATATACAGACCGGGACACCGGGATACAAATGATGACCGGGACCCGGGACACAGGGAATATAAATGACGACCGGGACACAGGGACACAACTACAACGGGGACACCGGGGGAAACAGGGGGATAACCTGACAATCTATTTATATGCAAAGACAATGGGACAGCAAAGAATGTTGTATATTCGCAAGTTTTACGTAGTTAAAACCATATATATATATATATATCTATATTCACAGGTGGGACATAGGGACACAACTACAATGGCGCGTAACTATTATGGCGCGTAACGACTTACGCGCGCGGGGGGGCTTGGGGGGGGCGCGAAGCGCCCCCACCAACTAGGTGTTGGGGTGGCGCGAAGCGCCACCCCAACAGCTAGTATATATATATATATGGTTTTAACTACGTAAAACTTGCGAATATACAACATTCTTTGCTGTCCCATTGTCTTTGCATATAAATAGATTGTCAGGTTATCCCCCTGTTTCCCCCGGTGTCCCCGTTGTAGTTGTGTCCCTGTGTCCCGGTCGTCATTTATATTCCCTGTGTCCCGGGTCCCGGTCATCATTTGTATCCCGGTGTCCCGGTCTGTATATACATTCGTTTTTTAGTTTTGTTTTTCTCCTTTATTTTTTTCCTTTTTTTTTCTTTTTTAGCTTATTTAGATTTTTAGATTTTTTAGTTTTTTTTATTAGTTTTTAGTTTTTATTTCTTTTTAGTTTTTTTGTCCCGGTCGTCATTTATATCCCCTGTTTCCCCCGGTGTCCCCGTTGTAGTTGTGTCCCTGTGTCCCGGTCGTTATTTATTTTTTAGTTTTTTACCTTTTTTTAGTTTTTTTAGTTTTTTAGCTTTTTTATTTTTTTATTAGTTTTTAGTTTTTTTGTAGTTTTTGCCTTTTTTTTAGTTTTTTTAGTTTTTTAGCTTTTTTATTAGTTTTTAGTTTTTTTGTAGTTTTTGCCTTTTTTTAGTTTTTTTAGTTTTTTAGCTTTTTTATTTTTTTTATTAGTTTTTAGTTTTTTTTGTAGTTTTTGCCTTTTTTTTAGTTTTTTCAGTTTTGACGTCACCTGATCCAGTTTTTTCAGGTGACGTCACCTGATCCACGATCCACAGATCCACAGACAACTTATTTTTATATATATAGATAGTTTTTTTTTTTTTTACTTATGTCCTGGTCGTCATTTATACTCCCTGTGTCCCGGTGCTTTGTTGATTGCTAATCGAACATTCCTTTTGTCCTGGTCGCTTTCTCTTTGAGTGTCGTCATTTATTAGTTTTTTCCTTTTTTTTTAGTTTTTTATTGGTTTTTACCTTTATTTTAGCTTATTTTTCAGTTTTTTCCTTTTTTTTAGTTTTTTTTTATTTTTTATTTTTTTTAGTTTTTTACCTTTTTTAGTTTTTTTAGTTTTTTTAGTTTTTTAGCTTTTTTACTTTTTTTATTAGTTTTTAGTTTTTTTTTGTAGTTTTTGCCTTTTTTTAGTTTTTTCAGTTTTTTTTTTAGTTTTTTATTGGTTTTTACCTTTATAGTTTTTTTAGTTTTTTAGCTTTTTTATTTTTTTTATTAGTTTTTAGTTTTTTTTTGTAGTTTTTGCCTTTTTTTAGTTTTTTCAGTTTTGACGTCACCTAATCCAGTTTTTTCAGGTGACGTCACCTGACACATCCATCCACACATCCATCCACACATCCACAGACAGACAACTTATTTTTATATATATAGATATATATATATATATATATATATATATATATATATATATATATATATATATATATATATATATAGATATATATATATATATATATATATATATATATATATATATATATATATATATATATATATATATATATATATATATATATATATATATATATATATATATAAATATATATATATATATATATATATATATATATATATATATATATATATATATATATATATATATATATATATATATATATATATATATATATATATATATATATATATATATATATATATATATATATATATATAGTTTTAACCCTTTTTTGTTTTTTAGCTTTTTTAGCTTTTTTTAGTATTTTCTTTTTAGTTTTTTTTTGTAGTTTTTATCTTTTTTAGTTTTTTTTCTTCTTTTATATTAATGCTAAAGCCAAGGTTCGATCCTGGAACCTCTCGGACCTGGAACCTGGAACATAACGCTTTACCAACTCAGCTACTTCGGCACGCTTTCTTTTCTTACTTTCTCTATCAGCAGCAAGTTTTTTGGCATAGACTCTTTGAGCAGCTTCCTCGGCTGTTGACATTGTAGGTTCTTCAGTCATTTTACAATTAAACATTTTTCCGTGAACGAATGTCTTAAATACCTTTAATGACGTCATCGTCATAATGACGACATGAAGACCTGATGACATGACGTCACTCGACACACAGACACACAGACAACTTATTTTTATATATATAGATATACTAGCTGATGGGGTGGCGCTTCGCACCACCCCAACACCTAGTTGGTGGGGCGCTTCGCACCCCCCCAAGCCCCCACGCGTGCGTAAGTTGCTAGGCGCCATATTAGTTGCGGGCCATTGTAGTTGTGTCCCTGTGTCCCACCTGTGAATAGAGATGGATATACATATATATATGTTTTTAGCTACGTAAAACATGCGAATATACAACATTCTTCGCTGTCCCATTGTCTGTACATATAAATAGATTGTCAGGTTTACTGACTCTTGAACATGCAACTTATAATTGTCCATGGAAAAACAATCCGTATTCAGATCTATACCTCATTATGCTAATGATGTGTTTCGTGTCCCGGTCGTCATTTATATTCCCTGTGTCCCGGTCGTCATTTGTGTCCCGGTATCCCAGTTTTGTAATTTCTCCTTGAGTGTCCGGTCGTCATTTATATTCCCTGTATCCCGGTGTCCCGGTCGTCATTTGTATCCCGGTGTGTAATTTCTATTCGAAAAATCCCTGTGTCCCGGTCGTCATTTATATATCCCGCCTGTGCCCCCGGCGTCTCCGTTGTTGTTGTGTCCCTATGTCCCGGTCGTCATTTGTGTCCCGGTTTCCCGGTATGTAATTTCATCAGTTGACAAACATGACGTCAGTCGACAAACAACTTCATGACGCATACAGCTCAATCCTTATAATGACATCAGTCGACAAACATGACGTCAGTCGACACACAAACATGACGTCACTCGACACACACACACACAGACAATTTTTTTATGTATATAGAAGATATACTAGCTGTAGGGGTGGCACTTCGCGCCAGCACCAACACCTAGTTGGTGGGGGCTTTGCGCCCCCTCCCCCTCAGCGCGTGTAACTCGTTACGTGCCATATTAGTTACGCGCCATTGTAGTTGTGTCCTGTGTCCCACCTGTGAATATATATATATATATATATATATATATATATATATATATATATATATATATATATATATATATATATATATATATATATATATATATATATATATATATATATATATATATATATATATATATATATATATATATATATATATATATATATACTAGCTGTTGGGGTGGCGCTTCGCGCCACCCCAACACCTAGTTGGTGGGGGCGCTTCGCGCCCCCCCCAAGCCCCCCCGCGCGCGTAAGTCGTTACGCGCCATAATAGTTACGCGCCATTGTAGTTGTGTCCCTATGTCCCACCTGTGAATATAGATATATATATATATATATGGTTTTAACTACGTAAAACTTGCGAATATACAACATTCTTTGCTGTCCCATTGTCTTTGCATATAAATAGATTGTCAGGTTATCCCCCTGTTTCCCCCGGTGTCCCCGTTGTAGTTGTGTCCCTGTGTCCCGGTCGTCATTTATATTCCCTGTGTCCCGCGTCCCGGTCATCATTTGTATCCCGGTGTCCCGGTCTGTATATACATTCGTTTTTTAGTTTTGTTTTTCTCCTTTATTTTTTTCCTTTTTTTTTCTTTTTTAGTTTATTTAGATTTTTAGATTTTTTAGTTTTTTTATTAGTTTTTAGTTTTTTTTTCTTTTTAGTTTTTTTGTAGTTTTTACCTTCTTTTTAGTTTTGTTAATTTTTTTTTTACTTGTGTCCTGGTCGTCATTTATACTCCCTGTGTCCCGGTGCTTTGTTGATTGCTAATCGAACATTCCTTTTGTCCTGGTCGCTTTCTCTTTGAGTGTCGTCATTTATTTTTTTCTTTTTTAGTTCTTTTAGTTTTTACCTTTTTTAGTTTTTTTTTTAGTTTTAGTTTTTTTAGTTTTTTACCTTTTTTTAGTTTTTTTAGTTTTTTAGCTTTTTTATTTTTTTTATTAGTTTTTAGTTTTTTTGTAGTTTTTGCCTTTTTTTTTAGTTTTTTGTCCTGGTCGCTTTCTCTTTGAGTGTCGTCATTTATTAGTTTTTTCCTTTTTTTTTTTAGTTTTTTATTGGTTTTTACCTTTATTTTAGCTTATTTTTCAGTTTTTTCCTTTTTTTTAGTTTTTTTTTATTTTTTATTTTTTTTAGTTTTTTACCTTTTTTTAGTTTTTTAGTTTTTTAGTTTTTTAGCTTTTTTACTTTTTTTATTAGTTTTTAGTTTTTTTTTGTAGTTTTTGCCTTTTTTTAGTTTTTTCAGTTTTTTTTTTAGTTTTTTATTGGTTTTTACCTTTATAGTTTTTTTAGTTTTTTAGCTTTTTTATTTTTTTTATTAGTTTTTAGTTTTTTTCTGTAGTTTTTGCCTTTTTTTAGTTTTTTCAGTTTTGACGTCACCTAATCCAGTTTTTTCAGGTGACGTCACCTGACACATCCATCCACACATCCATCCATCCATCCATCCACAGACAACTTATTTTTATATATATAGATATATATATATATATATATATATATATATATATATATATATATATATATATATATATATATATATATATATATATATATATATATATATATATATATGTATATATATATAAATATATATATATATATATATATATATATATATATATATATATATATATATATATATATATATATATATATGTATATATATATAAATATATATATATATATATATATATATATATATATATATATATATATATATATATATATATATATATATATATAAATAAGTTGTCTGTGGATGTGTCTGTCTGTCGGGTGACGTCATGTTTGTGTGTTGACTGACGTCTTGAAGTTAGTTGTCGTCATTTTTGTTATGACGGTGAATCAACAATCGAACATTCCCTGTGGCCCCGTCGTCATTTATATATCCCCTTGTGCCCCCTGGCGTCCCCGTTGTAGTTATGTTCCTGTGTCCCGGTCTTCATTTATATTTCCTGTGTCCTGGTCCTCATTTGTGTCCTAGTGTCCCAATCTGTAATTTGTATTTGAGTGTCTCGGTCGTCATTTATATTCCCTGTGTCCCGGTCGTCATTTGTGTCCCGGTGTCCCGGTCTGTAATTTCTCTTCGAACATTCCCTGTGTCCCGGTCGTCATTTATATATCCCCCCTGCTCCCCGGCGTCCCCGTTGTAGCTTTGTCCCTGTGTCCCGGTCATCATTTATATTCCCTGCGTCCTGGTCGTGATTTGTGTCCCGGTGTCCCAGTCTGTAATTTTTCTTTGAGTTTCCCGGTCGTCATTTATATTCCCTGTGTCCCGGTGTCTCGGTTCTCATTTGTGTCCCGGTGTCCCGGTCTGTAATTTTATCAGTTGACAAACATGACGTCAGTCGACAAACAACTTCATGACGACATACAGCTAAATCCTTGTAATGCCGTCAGTCAAAAACATGACGTCAGTCGACTGACACACAAACAAACAACTTATTTTTATGAAATAAAATATTATAATAATAATTATTATTAATAATATAATAATATAATAATAATAATATAATAATTAAAATGATATAAATAAATAACATAATATATATCTATATATATAAAAATAAGTTGTCTGTGGATGGATGTGTGGATGGATGTGTGGATGGATGTGTCAGGTGACGTCACCTGAAAAAACTGGATTAGGTGACGTCAAAACTGAAAAAACTAAAAAAAGGCAAAAACTACAAAAAAAACTAAAAACTAATAAAAAAAATAAAAAAGCTAAAAAACTAAAAAAACTATAAAGGTAAAAACCAATAAAAAACTAAAAAAAAAACTGAAAAAACTAAAAAAAGGCAAAAACTACAAAAAAAAACTAAAAACTAATAAAAAAAGTAAAAAAGCTAAAAAACTAAAAAAACTAAAAAAACTAAAAAAAAGGTAAAAAACTAAAAAAATAAAAATAAAAAAAAACTAAAAAAAAGGAAAAAAACTGAAAAATAAGCTAAAATAAAGGTAAAAACCAATAAAAAACTAAAAAAAAAAAGGAAAAAACTAATAAATGACGACACTCAAAGAGAAAGCGACCAGGACAAAAAACTAAAAAAAAGGCAAAAACTACAAAAAAACTAAAAACTAATAAAAAAAATAAAAAAGCTAAAAAACTAAAAAAACTAAAAAAAGGTAAAAAACTAAAAAAACTAAAAACTAAAAAAAAACTAAAAAAGGTAAAAACTAAAAGAACTAAAAAAGAAAAAAATAAATGACGACACTCAAAGAGAAAGCGACCAGGACAAAAGGAATGTTCGATTAGCAATCAACAAAGCACCGGGACACAGGGAGTATAAATGACGACCAGGACACAAGTAAAAAAAAAAATTAACAAAACTAAAAAGAAGGTAAAAACTACAAAAAAACTAAAAAGAAAAAAAAACTAAAAACTAATAAAAAAACTAAAAAATCTAAAAATCTAAATAAACTAAAAAGAAAAAAAAAGGAAAAAAATAAAGGAGAAAAACAAAACTAAAAAACGAATGTATATACAGACCGGTACACCGGGATACAAATGACGACCGGGACACAGGGAATATAAATAACGACCGGGACACAGGGACACAACTACAACGGGGACACCGGGGGAAACAGGGGGATATAAATGACGACCGGGACAAAAAAACTAAAAAGAAATAAAAACTAAAAACTAATAAAAAAAACTAAAAAATCTAAAAATCTAAATAAGCTAAAAAAGAAAAAAAAAGGAAAAAAATAAAGGAGAAAAACAAAACTAAAAAACGAATGTATATACAGACCGGGACACCGGGATACAAATGATGACCGGGACCCGGGACACAGGGAATATAAATGACGACCGGGACACAGGGACACAACTACAACGGGGACACCGGGGAAACAGGGGGATAACCTGACAATCTATTTATATGCAAAGACAATGGGACAGCAAAGAATGTTGTATATTCGCAAGTTTTACGTAGTTAAAACCATATATATATATATATATCTATATTCACAGGTGGGACATAGGGACACAACTACAATGGCGCGTAACTATTATGGCGCGTAACGACTTACGCGCGCGGGGGGGCTTGGGGGGGGCGCGAAGCGCCCCCACCAACTAGGTGTTGGGGTGGCGCGAAGCGCCACCCCAACAGCTAGTATATAATATATATAATATATAATCTATATATATATAAATAAGTTGTTTGTGGGTTATGTCTGTTTGTCGAGTGACGTCGTGTTTGTCCGCATATGACGTCTGAATTATTTCACACTAATACAAAAGAAGAAAAAAAACTAAAAAGAAAAAAAAAACTAAAAAATCTAAAAACATAAAAAAACTAAAAAAAAGTAAAAAAAAAAAAAAAACTAAAAACAAACTGAAAAAACTAAAAAAAGGCAAAAACTAAAAAAAGACTAAAAAGGCTAAAAAACTAAAAAAAAAAACAAAAAAAATAAAAAAAGGTAAAAAACTAAAAAAAATAAAAACTAAAAAAGAAAAAAACTAAAAAAAGGAAAAAACTGAAAAATAAAAGAGAAAAAGAAAACTAAAAAAATATAAATAAAAATAAAAAAAAATAAAAAAGATAAAAACTACAAAAAAAAAACTAAAAAGAAAAAACAAAAAAAAAAACTAAAAAAGCTAAAAAAAACGGTAAAAACCAATAAAAAAACTAAAAAAAAAGGAAAAAAAACTAAAAATTTTTTTCATCATATAATATGACGTCTGAATTATTTCAT
>NW_027066089.1:0-19650 GCF_032884065.1 Artemia franciscana
AAAGGTGATAAAGGCTCTTTTCCTATGTCAAAAGTACGTATGTTGAAAAAATGAAGATATTAGACTATTTTATGATTGCAAATGGTAAAGAATGTGATTAAAGGCTCTTTTCCTATTTCAAAAGTTTTAGTTTTCGAGGGTAATAGCTATGTCTGTGGAAAAAATGAAGATATTTAGACTATTTTATAATTGCACATGGTAAAGAATGTAGTTAAAGGCTCTTTTCCTATGTCAAAAGTTTTAGTTTTCGAGGGTAATAGCTACGTATGTTGAAAAAATGAGGATATTAGACTATTTTATGATTGCAAATGGTAAAGAATGTGATTAAAGGCTCTTTTCCTATTTCAAAAGTTTTAGTTTTCGAGGGTAATAGCTATATGTCTGTGGAAAAAATGAAGATATTGACTATTTTATGATTGCACATGGTAAAGAATGTGATTAAAGGCTCTTTTCCTATTTCAAAAGTTTTAGTTTTCGAGGGTAATAGCTACGTATGTTGAAAAAATGAAGATATTAGACTATTTTATGATTGCAAATGGTAAAGAATGTGATTAAAGGCTCTTTTCCTATTTCAAAAGTTTTAGTTTTCGAGGTAATAGGAAAAAATGAAGATATTAGACTATTTTATGATTGCACATGGTAAAGAATGTGATTAAAGGCTCTTTTCCTATATCAAAAGTTTTAGTTTTCGAGGGTAATAGCTACGTATGTTGAAAAAATGAAGATATTAGACTATTTTATGATTGCAAATGGTAAAGAATGTGATTAAAGGCTCTTTTCCTATTTCAAAAGTTTTAGTTTTCGAGGGTAATTGCTACGTATGTTGAAAAAATGAAGATATTAGACTATTTTATGATTGCAAATGGTAAAGAATGTGATTAAAGGCTCTTTTCCATTTCAAAAGTTTTAGTTTTCGAGGATAATAGCTACGTATGTTGAAAAAATGAAGATATTCAACTTATTTTGAAATGGTAAAGAATGTGATTAAAGGCTCTTTTCCTATTTCAAAAGTTTTAGTTTTCGAGAGTAATAGCTACGTATGTGGAAAAAATGAAGATATTAGACTATTTTATGATTGCAAATGGTAAAGAATGTGATTAAAGGCTCTTTTCCTATGTCAAAAGTTTTAGTTTTCGAGGGTAATAGCTACGTATGTTGAAAAAATGAAGATATTAGACTATTTTATGATTGCAAATGGTAAAGAATGTGATTAAAGGCTCTTTTCCTATGTCAAAAGTTTTAGTTTTCGAGGGTAATAGCTACGTTGTTGAAAAAATGAAGATATTAGACTATTTTATGATTGCACATGGTAAAGAATGTGATTAAAGGCTCTTTTCCTATTTCAAAAGTTTTAGTTTTCGAGGGTAATAGCTACGTATGTGAAAAAATGAAGATATTAGACTATTTTATGATTGCACATGGTAAAGAATGTGATTAAAGGCTCTTTTCCTATTTCAAAAGTTTTAGTTTTCGAGGGTAATAGCTACGTATGTTGAAAAAAATGAAACTATTTTGAAACTTTTGAAATGGTAAAAAATGTGATTAAAGGCTCTTTTCCTATTTCAAAAGTTTTAGTTTTCGAGGGTAATAGCTACGTATGTTGAAAAAATGAAGATATTAGACTATTTTATGATTGCAATGGTAAAGAATGTGATTAAAGGCTCTTTTCCTATTTCAAAAGTTTTAGTTTTCGAGGGTAATAGCTACGTATGTTGAAAAAATGAAGATATTAGACAATTTTATGATTGCACATGGTAAAGAATGTGATTAAAGGCTCTTTTCCTATTTCAAAAGTTTTAGTTTTCGAGGGTAATAGCTACGTATCTGTTGAAAAAATGAAGATATTAGACTATTTTATGATTGCACATGGTAAAGAATGTGATTAAAGGCTCTTTTCCTATTTCAAAAGTTTTAGTTTTCGAGGGTAATAGCTACGTATGTTGAAAAAAAGTTTCAAACTTATTTTGAAACTTTTGAAATATGTGATTAAAGGCTCTTTTCCTATTTCAAAAGTTTTAGTTTTCGAGGGTAATAGCTACGTATGTTGAAAAAATGAAGATATTAGACTATTTTATGATTGCAAATGGTAAAGAATGTGATTAAAGGCTCTTTTCCTATGTCAAAAGTTTTAGTTTTCGAGGGTAATAGCTACGTATGTCTGTGGAAAAAATGAAGATATTAGACAATTTTATGATTGCACATGGTAAAGAATGTGATTAAAGGCTCTTTTCCTATTTCAAAAGTTTTAGTTTTCGAGGGTAATAGCTATGTCTGTGGAAAAAGTGAAGATATTAGACTATTTTATGATTGCAAATGGTAAAGAATGTGATTAAAGGCTCTTTTCCTATTTCAAAAGTTTTAGTTTTCGAGGGTAATAGCTACGTATGTTGAAAAAATGAAGATTTCAAACTTATTTTGAACATGGTAAATATGTGATTAAAGGCTCTTTTCCTATTTCAAAAGTTTTAGTTTTCGAGGGTAATAGCTACGTATGTTGAAAAAATGAAGATATTAGACAATTTTATGATTGCAAATGGTAAAGAATGTGATTAAAGGCTCTTTTCCTATGTCAAAAGTTTTAGTTTTCGAGGGTAATAGCTTTTTCTGTGAAAAAATGAAGATATTAGACTATTTTATGATTGCACATGGTAAAGAATGTGATTAAAGGCTCTTTTCCTATTTCAAAAGTTTTAGTTTTCGAGGGTAATAGCTACGTTGTTGAAAAAATGAAGATATTAGACAATTTTATGATTGCACATGGTAAAGAATGTGATTAAAGGCTCTTTTCCTATTTCAAAAGTTTTAGTTTTCGAGGGTAATAGCTACGTATGTTGAAAAAATGAAGATATTTAGACTATTTTATGATTGCAAATGGTAAAGAATGTGATTAAAGGCTCTTTTCCTATGTCAAAAGTTTTAGTTTTCGAGGGTAATAGCTACGTATGTGAAAAAATGAAGATATTAGAACTATTTTATGATTGAAATGGTAAAGAATGTGATTAAAGGCTCTTTTCCTATGTAAAAGTTTTAGTTTTCGAGGGTAATAGCTTTGTCTGTGGAAAAAATGAAGATATTAGACAATTTTATGATTGCACATGGTAAAGAATGTGATTAAAGGCTCTTTTCCTATTTCAAAAGTTTTACTTTTCGAGGGTAATAGCTACGTATGTTGAAAAAATGAAGATATTCAACTTATTTTGAAACTTAAATAATGTGATTAAAGGCTTTTCCTATTTCAAAAGTTTTAGTTTTCGAGGGTAATAGCTACGTATGTTGAAAAAATGAAGATATTAGACTATTTTATGATTGCAAATGGTAAAGAATGTGATTAAAGGCTCTTTTCCTATTTCAAAAGTTTTAGTTTTCGAGGGTAATAGCTAGGTCTGTGGAAAAAATGAAGATATTAGACTATTTTATGATTGCACATGGTAAAGAATGTGATTAAAGGCTCTTTTCCTATTTCAAAAGTTTTAGTTTTCGAGGGTAATAGCTACGTATGTTGAAAAAATGAAGATATTAGAATATTTTATGATTGCAAATGGTAAAGAATGTGATTAAAGGCTCTTTTCCTATTTCAAAAGTTTTAGTTTTCGAGGGTAATAGCTACGTATGTTGAAAAAATGAAGATATTAGACTATTTTATGATTGCACATGGTAAAGAATGTGATTAAAGGCTCTTTTCCTATTTCAAAAGTTTTAGTTTTCGAGGGTAATAGCTACGTATGTTGAAAAAATGAAGATATTAGACTATTTTATGATTGCAAATGGTAAAGAATGTGATTAAAGGCTCTTTTCCTATTTCAAAAGTTTTAGTTTTCGAGGGTAATAGCTACGTATGTTGAAAAAATGAAGATATTAGACTATTTTATGATTGCACATGGTAAAGAATGTGATTAAAGGCTCTTTTCCTATTTCAAAAGTTTTAGTTTTCGAGGGTAATAGCTACGTATGTTGAAAAAATGAAGATATTAGACTATTTTATGATTGCAAATGGTAAAGAATGTGATTAAAGGCTCTTTTCCTATTTCAAAAGTTTTAGTTTTCGAGGGTAATAGCTACGTATGTTGAAAAAATGAAGATATTAGACTATTTTATGATTGCACATGGTAAAGAATGTGATTAAAGGCTCTTTTCCTATTTCAAAAGTTTTAGTTTTCGAGGGTAATAGCTACGTATGTTGAAAAAATGAAGATATTAACTATTTTGACAATTTTGAAATAATGTGATTAAAGGCTCTTTTCCTATTTCAAAAGTTTTAGTTTTCGAGGGTAATAGCTACGTATGTTGAAAAAATGAAGATATTAGACTATTTTATGATTGCAATGGTAAAGAATGTGATTAAAGGCTCTTTTCCTATTTCAAAAGTTTTAGTTTTCGAGGGTAATAGCTACGTATGTTGAAAAAATGAAGATATTAGACTATTTTATGATTGCAAATGGTAAAGAATGTGATTAAAGGCTCTTTTCCTATGTCAAAAGTTTTAGTTTTCGAGGGTAATAGCTACGTATGTTGAAAAAATGAAGATATTAGACTATTTTATGATTGCACATGGTAAAGAATGTGATTAAAGGCTCTTTTCCTATTTCAAAAGTTTTAGTTTTCGAGGGTAATAGCTACGTATGTTGAAAAAATGAAGATATTAGACTATTTTATGATTGCACATGGTAAAGAATGTGATTAAAGGCTCTTTTCCTATTTCAAAAGTTTTAGTTTTCGAGGGTAATAGCTACGTATGTTGAAAAAATGAGATATTAACTATTTTATGAAATTAAAGAATGTGATTAAAGGCTCTTTTCCTATTTCAAAAGTTTTAGTTTTCGAGGGTAATAGCTACGTATGTTGAAAAAATGAAGATATTAGACTATTTTATGATTGCAAAATGGTAAAGAATGTGATTAAAGGCTCTTTTCCTATGTAAAAGTTTTAGTTTTCGAGGGTAATAGCTTTGTCTGTGGAAAAAATGAAGATATTAGACAATTTTATGATTGCACATGGTAAAGAATGTGATTAAAGGCTCTTTTCCTATTTCAAAAGTTTTAGTTTTCGAGGGTAATAGCTACGTATGTTGAAAAAATGAAGATATTAGACTATTTTATGATTGCACATGGTAAAGAATGTGATTAAAGGCTCTTTTCCTATTTCAAAAGTTTTAGTTTTCGAGGGTAATAGCTACGTATGTTGAAAAAATGAAGATATTAACTATTTTATGAAACTTGAAATATGTGATTAAAGGCTCTTTTCCTATTTCAAAAGTTTTAGTTTTCGAGGGTAATAGCTACGTATGTTGAAAAAATGAAGATATTAGACTATTTTATGATTGCAAATGGTAAAGAATGTGATTAAAGGCTCTTTTCCTATGTCAAAAGTTTTAGTTTTCGAGGGTAATAGCTTTGTCTGTGGAAAAAATGAAGATATTAGACATTTTATGATTGCACATGGTAAAGAATGTGATTAAAGGCTCTTTTCCTATTTCAAAAGTTTTAGTTTTCGAGGGTAATAGCTACGTATGTTGAAAAAATGAAGATATTAGACTATTTTATGATTGCAAATGGTAAAGAATGTGATTAAAGGCTCTTTTCCTATTTCAAAAGTTTTAGTTTTCGAGGGTAATAGCTACGTATGTTGAAAAAAAAGATATTAACTATTTTGAAATTGAAATATGTGATTAAAGGCTCTTTTCCTATTTCAAAAGTTTTAGTTTTCGAGGGTAATAGCTACGTATGTTGAAAAAATGAAGATATTAGACTATTTTATGATTGCAAATGGTAAAGAATGTGATTAAAGGCTCTTTTCCTATGTCAAAAGTTTTAGTTTTCGAGGGTAATAGCTTTGTTCTGTGGAAAAAATGAAGATATTAGACAATTTTATGATTGCACATGGTAAAGAATGTGATTAAAGGCTCTTTTCCTATTTCAAAAGTTTTACTTTTCGAGGGCAATAGCTTTGTCTGTAAAAAATGAAGATATTAGACAATTTTATGATTGCACATGGTAAAGAATGTGATTAAAGCTCTTTTCCTATTTCAAAAGTTTTAGTTTTCGAGGGTAATAGCTACGTATGTTGAAAAAATGAAGATTTTAGACTATTTTATGATTGCAAATGGTAATGAATGTGATTAAAGGCTCTTTTCCTATGTCAAAAGTTTTAGTTTTCGAGGGTAATAGCTACGTATGTTGAAAAAATGAAGATATTAGACTATTTTATGATTGCAAATGGTAAAGAATGTGATTAAAGGCTCTTTTCCTATTTCAAAAGTTTTAGTTTTTGAGGGTAATAGCTACGTATGTTGAAAAAATGAAGATATTAGACTATTTTATGATTGCAAATGGTAAAGAATGTGATTAAAGGCTCTTTTCCTATTTCAAAAGTTTTAGTTTTCGAGGGTAATAGCTACGTATGTTGAAAAAATGAAGATATTAGACTATTTTATGATTGCACATGGTAAAGAATGTGATTAAAGGCTCTTTTCCTATTTCAAAAGTTTTAGTTTTCGTGGGTAATAGCTACGTATGTTGAAAAAATGAAGATATTAGACTATTTTATGATTGCAAATGGTAAAGAATGTGATTAAAGGCTCTTTTCCTATGTCAAAAGTTTTAGTTTTCGAGGGTAATAGCTACGTATGTTGAAAAAATGAAGATATTAGACAATTTTATGATTGCACATGGTAAAGAATGTGATTAAAGGCTCTTTTCCTATGTCAAAAGTTTTAGTTTTCGAGGGTAATAGCTACGTTGTCTGTGGAAAAAATGAAGATATTAGACACTTTTATGATTGCATACATGGTAAAGAATGTGATTAAAGGCTCTTTTCCTATTTCAAAAGTTTTAGTTTTCGAGGGTAATAGCTACGTATGTTGAAAAAATGAAGATATTAGACTATTTTATGATTGCAAATGGTAAAGAATGTGATTAAAGGCTCTTTTCTTATGTCAAAAGTTTTAGTTTTCGAGGGTAATAGCTACGTATGTTGAAAAAATGAAGATATTAGACTATTTTATGATTGCACATGGTAAAGAATGTGATTAAAGGCTCTTTTCCTATTTCAAAAGTTTTAGCTTTGAGGGTAATAGCTACGTATGTTGAAAAAATGAAGATATTAGACTATTTTATGATTGCAAATGGTAAAGAATGTGATTAAAGGCTCTTTCCTATTTCAAAAGTTTCAGTTTTCGAGGGTAATAGCTACGTATGTTGAAAAAATGAAGATATTAGACTATTTTATGATTGCACATGGTAAAGAATGTGATTAAAGGCTCTTTTCCTATGTCAAAAGTTTTAGTTTTCGAGGGTAATAGCTACGTATGTTGAAAAAATGAAGATATTAGACAATTTTATGATTGCAAATGGTAAAGAATGTGATTAAAGGCTCTTTTCCTATTTCAAAAGTTTTAGTTTTCGAGGGTAATAGCTACGTATGTTGAAAAAAAGTATTCAACTTATTTTGAAACTTAAATAATGTGATTAAAGGCTCTTTTCCTATTTCAAAAGTTTTAGTTTTCGAGGGTAATAGCTACGTATGTTGAAAAAATGAAGATATTAGACTATTTTATGATTGCAAATGGTAAAGAATGTGATTAAAGGCTCTTTTCCTATTTCAAAAGTTTTAGTTTTCGAGGGTAATAGCTTTTTCTGTGGAAAAAATGAAGATATTAGACTATTTTATGATTGCACATGGTAAAGAATGTGATTAAAGGCTCTTTTCCTATTTCAAAAGTTTTAGTTTTCGAGGGTAATAGCTTATGTTGAAAAAATGAAGATATTAGACATTTTATGATTGCACATGGTAAAGAATGTGATTAAAGGCTCTTTTCCTATTTCAAAAGTTTTAGTTTTCGAGGGTAATAGCTACGTATGTTGAAAAAATGAAGATATTAGACTATTTTATGATTGCAAATGGTAAAGAATGTGATTAAAGGCTCTTTTCCTATGTCAAAAGTTTTAGTTTTCGAGGGTAATAGCTACGTATGTTGAAAAAATGAAGATATTAGACTATTTTATGATTGCAAATGGTAAAGAATGTGATTAAAGGCTCTTTTCCTATTTCAAAAGTTTTAGTTTTCGAGGGTAATAGCTACGTATGTTGAAAAAATGAAGATATTAGACTATTTTATGATTGCAAATGGTAAAGAATGTGATTAAAGGCTCTTTTCCTATTTCAAAAGTTTTAGTTTTCGAGGGTAATAGCTATGTCTGTGGAAAAAATGAAGATATTAGACTATTTTATGATTGCACATGGTAAAGAATGTGATTAAAGGCTCTTTTC
This sequence comes from Artemia franciscana, assembly GCF_032884065.1. Lineage (NCBI taxonomy): Eukaryota > Metazoa > Arthropoda > Branchiopoda > Anostraca > Artemiidae > Artemia > Artemia franciscana. Next base: position 8,266 of record NW_027066089.1, read on the forward strand.
CTATTTCAAAAGTTTTAGTTTTCGAGGGTAATAGCTACGTATGTTGAAAAAATGAAGATATTAGACTATTTTATGATTGCAAATGGTAAAGAATGTGATTAAAGGCTCTTTTCCTATGTCAAAAGTTTTAGTTTTTGAGGGTAATAGCTTTGTCTGTGGAAAAAATGAAGATATTAGACATTTTATGATTGCAAATGGTAAAGAATGTGATTAAAGGCTCTTTTCCTATTTCAAAAGTTTTAGTTTTCGAGGGTAATAGCTACGTTGTTGAAAAAATGAAGATATTAGACATTTTATGATTGCACATGGTAAAGAATGTGATTAAAGGCTCTTTTCCTATTTCAAAAGTTTTAGTTTTCGAGGGTAATAGCTACGTATGTTGAAAAAATGAAGATATTAGACTATTTTATGATTGCAAATGGTAAAGAATGTGATTAAAGGCTCTTTTCTATTTCAAAAGTTTTAGTTTTCGAGGGTAATAGCTACGTATGTTGAAAAAATGAAGATATTAGACTATTTTATGATTGCACATGGTAAAGAATGTGATTAAAGGCTCTTTTCCTATGTCAAAAGTTTTAGTTTTCGAGGGTAATAGCTACGTATGTTGAAAAAATGAAGATATTAGACTATTTTATGATTGCAAATGGTAAAGAATGTGATTAAAGGCTCTTTTCCTATTTCAAAAGTTTTAGTTTTCGAGGGTAATAGCTACGTATGTTGAAAAAATGAAGATATTAGACTATTTTATGATTGCAAATGGTAAAGAATGTGATTAAAGGCTCTTTTCCTATTTCAAAAGTTTTAGTTTTCGAGGGTAATAGCTACGTATGTTGAAAAAATGAAGATATTAGACAATTTTATGATTGCAAATGGTAAAGAATGTGATTAAAGGCTCTTTTCCTATTTCAAAAGTTTTAGTTTTCGAGGGTAATAGCTACGTATGTTGAAAAAATGAAGATATTAGACTATTTTATGATTGCACATGGTAAAGAATGTGATTAAAGGCTCTTTTCCTATGTCAAAAGTTTTAGTTTTCGAGGGTAATAGCTACGTATGTTGAAAAAATGAAGATATTAGACTATTTTATGATTGCAAATGGTAAAGAATGTGATTAAAGGCTCTTTTCCTATGTCAAAAGTTTTAGTTTTCGAGGGTAATAGCTACGTATGTTGAAAAAATGAAGATATTAGACTATTTTATGATTGCACATGGTAAAGAATGTGATTAAAGGCTCTTTTCCTATGTCAAAAGTTTTAGTTTTCGAGGGTAATAGCTACGTATGTTGAAAAAATGAAGATATTAGACTATTTTATGATTGCAAATGGTAAAGAATGTGATTAAAGGCTCTTTTCCTATTTCAAAAGTTTTAGTTTTCGAGGGTAATAGCTACGTATGTTGAAAAAATGAAGATATTAGACTATTTTATGATTGCACATGGTAAAGAATGTGATTAAAGGCTCTTTTCCTATTTCAAAAGTTTTAGTTTTCGAGGGTAATAGCTACGTATGTTGAAAAAATGAAGATATTCAACTTATTTTGAAATGGTAAAGAATGTGATTAAAGGCTCTTTTCCTATTTCAAAAGTTTTAGTTTTCGAGGGTAATAGCTACGTATGTTGAAAAAATGAAGATATTAGACTATTTTATGATTGCAAATGGTAAAGAATGTGATTAAAGGCTCTTTTCCTATGTCAAAAGTTTTAGTTTTCGAGGGTAATAGCTACGTTGTTGAAAAAATGAAGATATTAGACAATTTTATGATTGCACATGGTAAAGAATGTGATTAAAGGCTCTTTTCCTATTTCAAAAGTTTTAGTTTTCGAGGGTAATAGCTACGTATGTTGAAAAAATGAAGATATTAGACAATTTTATGATTGCACATGGTAAAGAATGTGATTAAAGGCTCTTTTCCTATGTCAAAAGTTTTAGTTTTCGAGGGTAATAGCTACGTTGTCTGTGGAAAAAATGAAGATATTAGACTATTTTATGATTGCACATGGTAAAGAATGTGATTAAAGGCTCTTTTCCTATTTATAAAGTTTTAGTTTTCGAGGGTAATAGCTACGTATGTTGAAAAAATGAAGATATTAGACTATTTTATGATTGCAAATGGTAAAGAATGTGATTAAAGGCTCTTTTCCTATGTCAAAAGTTTTAGTTTTCGAGGGTAATAGCTACGTATGTTGAAAAAATGAAGATATTAGACTATTTTATGATTGCAAATGGTAAAGAATGTGATTAAAGGCTCTTTTCCTATTTCAAAAGTTTTAGTTTTCGAGGGTAATAGCTACGTATGTTGAAAAAATGAAGATATTAGACTATTTTATGATTGCAAATGGTAAAGAATGTGATTAAAGGCTCTTTTCCTATTTCAAAAGTTTTAGTTTTCGAGGGTAATAGCTATGTCTGTGGAAAAAATGAAGATATTAGACATTTTATGATTGCACATGGTAAAGAATGTGATTAAAGGCTCTTTTCCTATTTCAAAAGTTTTAGTTTTCGAGGGTAATAGCTACGTATGTTGAAAAAATGAAGATATTAGACTATTTTATGATTGCAAATGGTAAAGAATGTGATTAAAGGCTCTTTTCCTATTTCAAAAGTTTTAGTTTTTGAGGGTAATAGCTACGTATGTTGAAAAAATGAAGATATTAGACTATTTTATGATTGCAAATGGTAAAGAATGTGATTAAAGGCTCTTTTCCTATGTCAAAAGTTTTAGTTTTCGAGGGTAATAGCTACGTATGTTGAAAAAATGAAGATATTAGACAATTTTATGATTGCAAATGGTAAGAATGTGATTAAAGGCTCTTTTCCTATTTCAAAAGTTTTAGTTTTCGAGGGTAATAGCTACGTATGTGGAAAAAATGAAGATATTAGACTATTTTATGATTGCACATGGTAAAGAATGTGATTAAAGGCTCTTTTCCTATGTCAAAAGTTTTAGTTTTCGAGGGTAATAGCTACGTATGTTGAAAAAATGAAGATATTAGACTATTTTATGATTGCAAATGGTAAAGAATGTGATTAAAGGCTCTTTTCCTATTTCAAAAGTTTTAGTTTTCGAGGGTAATAGCTATGTCTGTGGAAAAAATGAAGATATTAGACTATTTTATGATTGCACATGGTAAAGAATGTGATTAAAGGCTCTTTTCCTATTTCAAAAGTTTTAGTTTTCGAGGGTAATAGCTACGTATGTTGAAAAAATGAAGATATTAGACTATTTTATGATTGCAAATGGTAAAGAATGTGATTAAAGGCTCTTTTCCTATTTCAAAAGTTTTAGTTTTCGAGGGTGGTAAAAAAATGAAGATATTAGACTATTTTATGATTGCACATGGTAAAGAATGTGATTAAAGGCTCTTTTCCTATGTCAAAAGTTTTAGTTTTCGAGGGTAATAGCTACGTATGTTGAAAAAATGAAGATATTAGACTATTTTATGATTGCACATGGTAAAGAATGTGATTAAAGGCTCTTTTCCTATTTCAAAAGTTTTAGTTTTCGAGGGTAATAGCTACGTATGTTGAAAAAATGAAGATATTAGACTATTTTATGATTGCACATGGTAAAGAATGTGATTAAAGGCTCTTTTCCCATTTCAAAAGTTTTAGTTTTCGAGGGTAATAGCTACGTATGTTAAAAAATGAAGATATTCAACTTATTTTGAAACTGGTAAAGAATGTGATTAAAGGCTCTTTTCCTATTTCAAAAGTTTTAGTTTTCGAGGGTAATAGCTACGTATGTTGAAAAAATGAAGATATTAGACTATTTTATGATTGCAAATGGTAAAGAATGTGATTAAAGGCTCTTTTCCTATGTCAAAAGTTTTAGTTTTCGAGGGTAATAGCTACGTATGTTGAAAAAATGAAGATATTAGACTATTTTATGATTGCAAAATGGTAATGAATGTGATTAATGGCTCTTTTCCTATGTCAAAAGTTTTAGTTTTCGAGGGTAATAGCTTTGTCTGTGGAAAAAATGAAGATATTAGACAATTTTATGATTGCACATGGTAAAGAATGTGATTAAAGGCTCTTTTCCTATTTCAAAAGTTTTAGTTTTCGAGGGTAATAGCTTTGTCTGTAGAAAAATGAAGATATTAGACAATTTTATGATTGCACATGGTAAAGAATGTGATTAAAGGCTCTTTTCCTATTTCAAAAGTTTTAGTTTTCGAGGGTAATAGCTACGTATGTTGAAAAAATGAAGATATTAGACTATTTTATGATTGCAAATGGTAATGAATGTGATTAAAGGCTCTTTTCCTATTTCAAAAGTTTTAGTTTTCGAGGGTAATAGCTATGTATGTGAAAAAATGAAGATATTAGACTATTTTATGATTGCACATGGTAAAGAATGTGATTAAAGGCTCTTTTCCTATTTCAAAAGTTTTAGTTTTCGAGGGTAATAGCTACGTATGTTGAAAAAATGAAGATATTAGACTATTTTATGATTGCAAATGGTAAAGAATGTGATTAAAGGCTCTTTTCCTATGTCAAAAGTTTTAGTTTTCGAGGGTAATTGCTACGTATGTTGAAAAAATGAAGATATTAGACAATTTTATGATTGCAAATGGTAAAGAATGTGATTAAAGGCTCTTTTCCTATTTCAAAAGTTTTAGTTTTCGAGGGTAATAGCTACGTATGTTGAAAAAATGAAGATTCTAGACTATTTTATGATTGCACATGGTAAAGAATGTGATTAAAGGCTCTTTTCCTATGTCAAAAGTTTTAGTTTTCGAGGGTAATAGCTACGTATGTTGAAAAAATGAAGATATTAGACTATTTTATGATTGCAAATGGTAAAGAATGTGATTAAAGGCTCTTTTCCTATGTCAAAAGTTTTAGTTTTCGAGGGTAATAGCTACGTATGTTGAAAAAATGAAGATATTAGACTATTTTATGATTGCACATGGTAAAGAATGTGATTAAAGGCTCTTTTCCTATGTCAAAAGTTTTAGCTTTTCGAGGGTAATAGCTACGTATGTTGAAAAAATGAAGATATTAGACTATTTTATGATTGCACATGGTAAAGACTGTGATTAAAGGCTCTTTTCCTATGTCAAAAGTTTTAGGAAAAAAATGAAGATATTAGACTATTTTATGATTGCACATGGTAAAGAATGTGATTAAAGGCTCTTTTCCTATGGCAAAAGTTTTAGTTTTCGAGGGTAATAGCTACGTATGTTGAAAAAATGAAGATATTAGACTATTTTATGATTGCAAATGGTAAAGAATGTGATTAAAGGCTCTTTTCCTATTTCAAAAGTTTCAGTTTTCGAGGATAATAGCTACGTATGTTGAAAAAATGAAGATATTAGACTATTTTATGATTGCACAGGTAAAGAATGTGATTAAAGGCTCTTTTCCTATTTCAAAAGTTTTAGTTTTCGAGGGTAATAGCTACGTATGTTGAAAAAAAAGATATTCAAACTTATTTTGAAATGGTAAAGAATGTGATTAAAGGCTCTTTTCCTATTTCAAAAATTTTAGTTTTCGAGGGTAATAGCTACGTATGTTGAAAAAATGAAGATATTAGACTATTTTATGATTGCAAATGGTAAAGAATGTGATTAAAGGCTCTTTTCCTATGTCAAAAGTTTTAGTTTTCGAGGGTAATAGCTTTGTCTGTGGAAAAAATGAAGATATTAGACTATTTTATGATTGCACATGGTAAAGAATGTGATTAAAGGCTCTTTTCCTATGTCAAAAGTTTTAGTTTTCGAGGGTAATAGCTACGTTGTCTGTGGAAAAAATGAAGATATTAGACTATTTTATGATTGCACATGGTAAAGAATGTGATTAAAGGCTCTTTTCCTATTTCAAAAGTTTTAGTTTTCGAGGGTAATAGCTACGTATGTTGAAAAAATGAAGATTTTAGACTATTTTATGATTGCAAATGGTAAAGAATGTGATTAAAGGCTCTTTTCCTATGTCAAAAGTTTTAGTTTTCGAGGGTAATAGCTAGTATGTTGAAAAAATGAAGATATTAGACTATTTTATGATTGCAAATGGTAAAGAATGTGATTAAAGGCTCTTTTCCTATGTCAAAAGTTTTAGTTTTCGAGGGTAATAGCTTTGTCTGTGGAAAAAATGAAGATATTAGACTATTTTATGATTGCACATGGTAAAGAATGTGATTAAAGGCTCTTTTCCTATGTCAAAAGTTTTAGTTTTCGAGGGTAATAGCTACGTTGTTGAAAAAATGAAGATATTAGACTATTTTATGATTGCACATGGTAAAGAATGTGATTAAAGGCTCTTTTCCTATTTCAAAAGTTTTAGTTTTCGAGGGTAATAGCTACGTATGTTGAAAAAATGAAGATATTAGACTATTTTATGATTGCAAATGGTAAAGAATGTGATTAAAGGCTCTTTTCCTATGTCAAAAGTTTTAGTTTTCGAGGGTAATAGCTAGTATGTTGAAAAAATGAAGATATTAGACTATTTTATGATTGCAAATGGTAAAGAATGTGATTAAAGGCTCTTTTCCTATTTCAAAAGTTTTAGTTTTCGAGGGTAATAGCTACGTATGTTGAAAAAATGAAGATATTAGACTATTTTATGATTGCAAATGGTAAAGAATGTGATTAAAGGCTCTTTTCCTATTTCAAAAGTTTTAGTTTTCGAGGGTAATAGCTACGTTTGTTGAAAAAATGAAGATATTAGACTATTTTATGATTGCAAATGGTAAAGAATGTGATTAAAGGCTCTTTTCCTATGTCAAAAGTTTTAGTTTTCGAGGGTAATAGCTACGTATGTTGAAAAAATGAAGATATTAGACTATTTTATGATTGCACATGGTAAAGAATGTGATTAAAGGCTCTTTTCCTATTTCAAAAGTTTTAGTTTTCGAGGGTAATAGCTACGTATGTTGAAAAAATGAAGATATTAGACTATTTTATGATTGCAAATGGTAAAGAATGTGATTAAAGGCTCTTTTCCTATTTCAAAAGTTTTAGTTTTCGAGGGTAATAGCTACGTATGTTGAAAAAATGAAGATATTAGACTATTTTATGATTGCAAATGGTAAAGAATGTGATTAAAGGCTCTTTTCCTATGTCAAAAGTTTTAGTTTTCGAGGGTAATAGCTACGTATGTTGAAAAAATGAAGATATTAGACTATTTTATGATTGCAAATGGTAAAGAATGTGATTAAAGGCTCTTTTCCTATTTCAAAAGTTTTAGTTTTCGAGGGTAATAGCTACGTATGTGGAAAAAATGAAGATATTAGACTATTTTATGATTGCACATGGTAAAGAATGTGATTAAAGGCTCTTTTCCTATTTCAAAAGTTTTAGTTTTCGAGGGTAATAGCTACGTATGTTGAAAAAATGAAGATATTAGACTATTTTATGATTGCAAATGGTAAAGAATGTGATTAAAGGCTCTTTTCCTATTTCAAAAGTTTTAGTTTTCGAGGGTGGAAAAAAATGAAGATATTAGACTATTTTATGATTGCACATGGTAAAGAATGTGATTAAAGGCTCTTTTCCTATGTCAAAAGTTTTAGTTTTCGAGGGTAATAGCTACGTATGTTGAAAAAATGAAGATATTAGACTATTTTATGATTGCAAATGGTAAAGAATGTGATTAAAGGCTCTTTTCCTATTCAAAAGTTTTAGTTTTCGAGGGTAATTGCTACGTATGTTGAAAAAATGAAGATATTAGACTATTTTATGATTGCACATGGTAAAGAATGTGATTAAAGGCTCTTTTCCTATTTCAAAAGTTTTAGTTTTCGAGGGTAATAGCTACGTATGTTAAAAAATGAAGATATTCAACTTATTTTGAAACTTGAAATATGTGATTAAAGCTTTTTCCTATTCAAAAGTTTTAGTTTTCGAGAGGTAATAGCTACGTATGTTGAAAAAATGAAGATATTAGACTATTTTATGATTGCAAATGGTAAAGAATGTGATTAAAGGCTCTTTTCCTATGTCAAAAGTTTTAGTTTTCGAGGGTAATAGCTACGTATGTTGAAAAAATGAAGATATTAGACTATTTTATGATTGAAATGGTAAAGAATGTGATTAAAGGCTCTTTTCCTATGTCAAAAGTTTTAGTTTTCGAGGGTAATAGCTACGTATGTTGAAAAAATGAAGATATTAGACTATTTTATGATTGCAAATGGTAAAGAATGTGATTAAAGGCTCTTTTCCTATTTCAAAAGTTTTAGTTTTCGAGGGTAATAGCTATTTCTGTGGAAAAAATGAAGATATTAGACTATTTTATGATTGCACATGGTAAAGAATGTGATTAAAGGCTCTTTTCCTATTTCAAAAGTTTTAGTTTTCGAGGGTAATAGCTACGTATGTTGAAAAAATGAAGATATTCAACTTATTTTGATTGAAATAAAGAATGTGATTAAAGGCTCTTTTCCTATTTCAAAAGTTTTAGTTTTCGAGGGTAATAGCTACGTATGTTGAAAAAATGAAGATATTAGACTATTTTATGATTGCAAATGGTAAAGAATGTGATTAAAGGCTCTTTTCCTATGTCAAAAGTTTTAGTTTTCGAGGGTAATAGCTACGTATGTTGAAAAAATGAAGATATTAGAACTATTTTATGATTGAAAATGGTAAAGAATGTGATTAAAGGCTCTTTTCCTATGTCAAAAGTTTTAGTTTTCGAGGGTAATAGCTACGTATGTTGAAAAAATGAAGATATTAGACTATTTTATGATTGCAAATGGTAAAGAATGTGATTAAAGGCTCTTTTCCTATTTCAAAAGTTTTAGTTTTCGAGGGCAATAGCTTTGTCTATAGAAAAATGAAGATATTAGACTATTTTATGATTGCACATGGTAAAGAATGTGATTAAAGGCTCTTTTCCTATTTCAAAAGTTTTAGTTTTTGAGGGTAATAGCTACGTATGTTGAAAAAATGAAGATATTAGACTATTTTATGATTGCAAATGGTAAAGAATGTGATTAAAGGCTCTTTTCCTATTTCAAAAGTTTTAGTTTTCGAGGGTAATAGCTATGTCTGTGGAAAAAATGAAGATATTAGACTATTTTATGATTGCACATGGTAAAGAATGTGATTAAAGGCTCTTTTCCATTTCAAAAGTTTTAGTTTTCGAGGGTAATAGCTACGTATGTTGAAAAAATGAAGATATTAGACTATTTTATGATTGCAAATGGTAAAGAATGTGATTAAAGGCTCTTTTCCTATGTCAAAAGTTTGAGTTTTTGAGGGTAATAGCTTTGTCTGTGGAAAAAAATGAAGATATTAGACAATTTTATGATTGCACATGGTAAAGAATGTTATTAAAGGATCTTTTCCTATTTCAAAAGTTTTACTTTTCGAGGGCAATAGCTTTGTCTGTAGAAAAATGAAGATATTAGACAATTTTATGATTGCACATGGTAAAGAATGTGATTAAACGCTCTTTTCCTATTTCAAAAGTTTTAGTTTTTGAGGGGTAATAGCTACGTATGTTAAAAAAATGAAGATATTAGACTATTTTATGATTGCAAATGGTAAAGAATGTGATTTAAAGGCTCTTTTCCTATTTCAAAAGTTTTAGTTTTCGAGGGTAATAGCTATGTCTGTGGAAAAAATGAAGATATTAGACTATTTTATGATTGCACATGGTAAAGAATGTGATTAAAGGCTCTTTTCCTATTTCAAAAGTTTTAGTTTTCGAGGGTAATAGCTACGTATGTTGAAAAAATGAAGATATTAGACTATTTTATGATTGCAAATGGTAAGAATGTGATTAAAGGCTCTTTTCCTATGTCAAAAGTTTTAGTTTTTGAGGGTAAAGCTTTGTCTGTGGAAAAAATGAAGATATTAGACAATTTATGATTGCACATGGTAAAGAATGTTATTAAAGGCTCTTTTCCTATTTCAAAAGTTTTACTTTTCGAGGGTAATAGCTTTGTCTGTGGAAAAAATGAAGATATTAGACACTTTTATGATTATACATGGTAAAGAATGTGATTAAACGCTCTTTTCCTATTTCAAAAGTTTTAGTTTTCGAGGGTAATAGCTACGTATGTTGAAAAAATGAAGATATTAGACAATTTTATGATTGCAAATAGTAAAGATGTGATTAAAGGCTCTTTTCCTATTTCAAAAGTTTTAGTTTTCGAGGGTAATAGCTATGTCTGTGGAAAAAATGAAGATTTTAGACTATTTTATGATTGCACATGGTAAAGAATGTGATTAAAGGCTCTTTTCCTATGTCAAAAGTTTTAGTTTTCGAGGGTAATAGCTACGTATGTGCCCCGAATGAGATGAAGTGCTCTAAATGTTCTGGATGCCATTCCAATACTAAAGACAATCCTTGCTTAGAGGCTCCGAAATGTGCCAACTGCGGCGAAGCTCATGTTTCCTATAGTATGAATTGCCCAGTGATAAAACACGTTCTGAACTCTGCTCCAAAATGAACCAAGCCACTATTTTAAGTTTTGCTTCTCGTAATATTAACGGCACAAAAAACAAAGACTTGTTAATTAATGAATTATTAGTCCATGACATAGTGTTCTTGCAAGAACATCTTTTGACCAAATCAAACGTTTCTAGCCTTAAACGATCTTCTGTCCACCATTTCTTTTCGCAAGAGGTCAAGAAAACTAGAGGCCGCCCTTCCGGTGGCCTAGCAATTTTTTTCCGTTCCCCATCAAATCCCTCTGTGATTCATTGTGATGATAACATCTTAGCGATTCAATGTGACAGTACCGCCTTTATAAACGTTTACTTACCTTGCGATCGACGTTCTATAGCATCGTTCACATCTTTCGCTAAATGTTTGCTCCAGTTTAAAAGTCTCTACTCGAAAGTCTACGTTTGAAAGACCTAAATTGGGTTTCAGCTGGTGACCTTAACTGTGACATTCTTGGTACCTCCGATAGATCAATCCTCTTGCTAGAATCCCTTCCTAGCATATATCAAGTCGCAGTTAAGATCCTCCCATTCACGTATATTCATAACAGAGGCTGTTCAAAATCGAACCTTGATCACGTGATCTCTTCCAGTTCCAGCTTAATATCATCGATTGTCAGGGTGGACGAAGAGAAGATTGACGACGATCACCTTATTCTTAGCTGTAATTTGTCCTGTGAGCTATCTGGCAAAATACTTTCGGCTCAGCCGAAGTGGCATACGAAGTTGAATTGAGATCATGCTAATGTCCCACTATACCTTGCTACGCTAACTGCTTTACTCTCGACCATAAAAGTGCCATATCACCTGCTGCAAACGTCAGTTTCCTCGCCTTCAAGTACAGTTGACCTAAATTTCTATTATTGTCAAATCGTCCATTGCCTTAAATCAGCTTCCAAAGCTGCAGTGCCTGTGGATAAAGTTAGGATTGGTACAAGAAAGCCTAATTGGAACGTTGATCCTGAAGTAAAACGTGCTAAGCAAAAAGCCAAATT
>NW_027066090.1:0-19666 GCF_032884065.1 Artemia franciscana
CTATGTAAAAGTTTTAGTTTTCGAGGGTAATAGCTACGCATGTTGAAAAAATGAAGATATTAGACTATTTTATGATTGCAAATGGTAAAGAATGTGATTAAAGGCTCTTTTTCTATTTCAAAAGTTTTAGTTTTCGAGGGTAATAGCTACGTATGTTGGAAAAATGAAGATATTAGACTATTTTATGATTGCACATGGTAAAGAATGTGCTTAAAGGCTCTTTTCCTATGTCAAAAGTTTTAGTTTTCGAGGGTAATAGCTATGTATGTTGAAAAAAATGAAGATATTAGACTATTTTATGATTTCAAATGGTAAAGAGTGTGATTAAAGGCTCTTTTCCTATGTCAAAAGTTTTAGTTTTCGAGGGTAATAGCTAGGCATGTTGAATAAATGAAGATATTAGACTATTTTATGATTGCAAATGGTAAAGAATGTGATTAAAGGCTATTTTCCTATGTCAAAAGTTTTAGTTTTCGAGGGTAATAACTACGTATGTTGACAAAATGAAGATATTAGACTATTTTATGATTGCAAATGGTAAAGAATGTGATTAAAGGCTCTTTTCCTATGGCAAAAGTTTTAGTTTTCTAGGGTAATAGCTACGTATGTTGAAAAAATGAAGATATTAGACTATTTTATGATTGCAAATGGTAAAGAATGTGATTAAAGGCTCTTTTCCTATGTCAATAGTTTTAGTTTTCGAGGGTAATAGCTACGTATGTTGAAAAAAATGAAGATATTAGACTATTTTATGATTGCAAATGGTAAAGAATGTGATTAAAGGCTCTTTTCCTATGTCAAAAGTTTTAGTTTTCGAGGGTAATAGCTACTTATGTTGAAAAAATGAAGATAGTATACCATTTTATGATTGCAAATGGTAAAGAATGTGATTAAAGGCTCTTTTCCTATGTCAGAAGTTTTAGTTTTTGAGGGTAATAGCTACGTATGTTGAAAAAATGAAGATATTACAGTATTTTATGATTGCAAATGGTAAAGAATATGATTAAAGGCTCTTTTCCTATGTCGAAAGTTTTAGTTTTCGAGGGTAATAGCTACCTATGTTGAAAAAAATGAAGATATTAGACTATTTTATGATTGCAAATGGTAAAAAATGTGATTAAAAGCTCTTTTCCTATGTCAAAAGTTTTAGTTTTCGAGGGTAATAGCTACGTATGTTGAAAAAATGAAGATATTAGACTATTTTATGATTGCAAATGGTAAAGAATGTGATTAAAGGCTCTTTTCCTATGTCAAAAGTTTTAGTTTTCGAGGGTAATAGCTACGTATGTTGAAAAAATGAAGATATTAGACTATTTTATGATTGCACATGGTAAAGAGTGTGATTAAAAGCTCTTTTCCTATGTCAAAAGTTTTAGTTTTCGAGGGTAATAGCTACGTATGTTGGAAAAATGAAGATATTAGACTATTTTATGATTGCACGTGGTAAAGAATGTGCTTAAAGGCTCTTTTCCTATGTCAAAAGTTTTAGTTTTCAAGGGTAATAGCTAAGTATGTTGAAAAAATGAAGATATTAGTCTAGTTTATGATTGCAAATGGTAAAGAATGTGATTAAAGGCTCTTTTCCTATGTCAAAAGTTTTAGTTTTCTAGAGTAATAGCTACGTATGTTGAAAAAATTAAAATATTAGACTATTTTATGATTGCAAATGGTAAAGAATGTGATTAAAGGCACTTTTCCTATGTCAGAAGTTTAAGTTTTCGAGGGTAATAGTTACGTATGTTGAATAAATGAAAATATTAGACTATTTTATGATTGCAAATGGTAAAGAATGTGATTAAAGGCTCTTTTCCTATGTCAAAAGTTTTAGTTTTCGAGGGTAATAGCTACGTATGTTGAAAAAATGAAGATATTAGACTATTTTATGATTGCAAATGGTAAAGAATGTGATTAAAGGCTCTTTTCCTATTTCAAAAGTTTTAGTTTTCGAGGGTAAAAGCTACGTATGTTGGAAAAATGAAGATATTAGACTATTTATGATTGCGCATGGTAAAGAATGTGCTTAAAGGCTCTTTACCTATGTCAAAAGTTTTAGTTTTCGAGGGTAATAGCTATGTATTTTGAAAAAATGAAGATATTAGACTATTTTATGATTTCAAATGGTAAAGAATGTGATTAAAGGCTCTTTTCCTATGGCAAAAGTTTTAGTTTTCGAGGGTAATAGCTAGATATGTTGAAAAAATGAAGATATTAGACTATTTTATGATTGCAAATGGTAAAGAATGTGATTAAAGGCTCTTTTCCTTTGTCAAAAGTTTTAGTTTTCGAGGGTAATAGCTACGTATGTTGAAAAAATGAAGATATTAGACTATTTTATGATTGCAAATGGTAAAGAATGATATTAAAGGCTCTTTTCCTATTTCAAAAGTTTTAGGTTTCGAGGGTAATAGCTACGTATGTTGAAAAAATGAAGATATTAGACTATTTTATGATTGCAAATGGTAAAGAATGTGATTAAAGGCTCTTTTCCTATGGCAAAAGTTTTAGTTTTCGAGGGTAATAGCTACGTATGTTGAAAAAATGAAGATATTAGACTATTTTATGATTGCACATGGTAAAGAATATTATTAAAGGCTCTTTTCCTATGTCAAAAGTTTTAGTTTTCGAGGTTAATACTACGTATGTTGAAAAAATGAAAATATTAGACTATTTTATGATTGAACATGGTAAAGAATGTGATTAAAGGCTCTTTTCCTATGTCAAAAGTTTTAGTTTTCGAGAGTAATAGCTACGTATGTTGGAAAAATGAAGATATTAGACTATTTTATGATTGCACATGGTAAAGAATGTGCTTAAAGGCTCTTTTCCTATGTCAAAAGTTTTATTTTTCGAGGGTAATAGCAACGTATGTTGAAAAAAATGAAGATATTAGACTATTTTATGATTGCAAATGGTAAAGAATGTGATTAAAGGCTCTTTTCCTATGTCAAAAGTTTTAGTTTTTGAGGGTAATAGCTACGTATGTTGAAAAAATGAAGATATTACAGTATTTTATGATTGCAAATGGTAAAGAATGTGATTAAAGGCTCTTTTCCTATGTCAAAAGTTTTAGTTTTCGAGGGTAATAGCTACGTATGTTGAAAAAATGAAGATATTAGACTATTTTATGATTGCAAATGGTAAAGAATGTGATTAAAGGGTCTTTTCCTATGTCAAAAGTTTTAGTTTTCGAGGGTAATAGCTACGTATGTAGAAAAAATGAAGATATTAGACTATTTTGTGATTGCCCATGGTAAAGAATGTGATTAAAGGCTCTTTTCCTATGTCAAAAGTTTTAGTTTTCGAGGGTAATAGCTACGAATGTTGAAAAAATGAAGATATTAGACTATTTTATGATTGCAAATGGTAAAGAATGTGATTAAAGGCTCTTTTCCTATGTCAAAAGTTTTAGTTTTCGAGGGTAATAGCTACGTATGTTGAAAAAATGAAGATATTAGACCATTTTATGATTGCACATGGTAAAGAGTGTGATTAAAGGGTCTTTTCCTTTGTCAAAAGTTTTAGTTTTCGAGGGTAATAGCTACGTATGTTGAAAAAATGAAGATATTAGACTATTTTATGATTGCACGTGGTAAAGAATGTGCTTAAAGGCTCTTTTCCTATGTCAAAAGTTTTAGTTTTCGAGGGTAATAGCTACGTATGTTGAAAAAATGAAGATATTAGTCTATTTTATGATTGCAAATGGTAAAGAATGTGATTAAAGGCTCTTTTCCTATGTCAAAAGTTTTAGTTTTTCTAGGGTAATAGCTACGTATGTTGAAAAAATGAAGATATTAGACTATTTTATGATTGCAAATGGTAAAGAATGTGATTAAAGGCTCTTTTCCTATGTCAGAAGTTTTAGTTTTCGAGGGTAATAGCTACGTATGTTGAAAAAATGAAGATATTAGACTATTTTATGATTGCAAATGGTAAAGAATGTGATTAAAGGCTCTTTTCCTATGTCAAAAGTTTTAGTTTTCGAGGGTAATAGCTACGTATGTTGAAAAAATGAAGCTATTAGACTATTTTATGATTGCAAATGGTAAAGAATGTGATTAAAGGCTCTTTTCCTATTTCAAAAGTTTTAGTTTTCGAGGGTAATAGGTACGTATGTTGAAAAAATGAAGATATTAGACAATTTTATGATTGCACATGGTAAAGAATGTGATTAAAGGCTCTTTTCCTATGTCAAAAGTTTTAGTTTTCGAGGGTAATAGCTAGGTATGTTGAAAAAATGAAGATATTAGACTATTTTATGATTGCAAATGGTAAAGAATGTGATTAAAGGCTCTTTTCCAATGTCAAAAGTTTTAGTTTTCGAGGGTAATAGCTACGTATGTTGAAAAAATGAAGATATTAGACTATTTTATGATTGCAAATGGTAGAGAATGTTATTAAAGGCTCTTTTCCTATGGCAAAAGTTTTAGTTTTTCGAGGGTAATAGCTACGTATGTTGAAAAAATGAAGATATTAGTCTATTTTATGATTACAAATGGTAAAAAATGTGATTAAAGGCTCTTTTCCTATGTCAAAAGTTTTAGTTTTCTAGGGTAATAGCTACGTATGTTGAAAAAATGAAGATATTAGACTATTTTATGATTGCAAATGTAAAGAATGTGATTAAAGGCTCTTTTCCTATGTCAGAAGTTTTAGTTTTCGAGGGTAATAGCTACGTATGTTGAAAAAATGAAGATATTAGACTATTTTATGATTGCAAATGGTAAAGAATGTGATTAAAGGCTCTTTTCCTATGTAAAAAGTTTTAGTTTTCGAGGGTAATAGCTACGCATGTTGAAAAAATGAAGATATTAGACTATTTTATGATTGCAAATGGTAAAGAATGTGATTAAAGGCTCTTTTCCTATTTCAAAAGTTTTAGTTTTCGAGGGTAATAGCTACGTATGTTGGAAAAATGAAGAATTAGACTATTTTATGATTTCAAATGGTAAAGAGTGTGGTTAAAGGCTCTTTTCCTATGTCAAAAGTTTTAGTTTTCGAGGGTAATAGCTAGGCATGTTGAATAAATGAAGATATTAGACTATTTTATGATTGCAAATGGTAAAGAATGTGATTAAAGGCTCTTTTCCTATGTCAAAAGTTTTAGTTTTCGAGGGTAATAACTACGTATGTTGAAAAAATGAAGATATTAGACTATTTTATGATTGCAAATGGTAAAGAATGTGATTAAAGGCTCTTTTCCTATGGCAAAAGTTTTAGTTTTCGAGGGTAATAGCTACGTATGTTGAAAAAATGAAGATATTAGACTATTTTATGATTGCACATGGTAAAGAATGTGATTAAAGGCTCTTTTCCTATGTCAATAGTTTTAGTTTTCGAGCGTAATAGCTACGTATGTTGAAAAAAATGAAGATATTAGACTATTTTATGATTGCAAATGGTAAAGAATGTGATTAAAGGCTCTTTTCCTATGTCAAAAGTTTTAGTTTTCGAGGGTAATAGCTACTTATGTTGAAAAAATGAAGATAGTATACCATTTTATGATTGCAAATGGTAAAGAATGTGATTAAAGGCTCTTTTCCTATGTCAAAAGTTTTAGTTTTTGAGGGTAATAGCTACGTATGTTGAAAAAATGAAGATATTACAGTATTTTATGATTGCAAATGGTAAAGAATATGATTAAAGGCTCTTTTCCTAGTCGAAAGTTTAGTTTTCGAGGGTAATAGCTACCTATGTTGAAAAAAATGAAGATATTAGACTATTTTATGATTGCAAATGGTAAAGAATGTGATTAAAGGCTTTTTTTCCTATGTCAAAAGTTTTAGTTTTCGAGGGTAATAGCTACGTATGTTGAAAAAATGAAGATATTAGACTATTTTATGATTGCAAATGGTAAAGAATGTGATTAAAGGCTCTTTTCCTATGTCAAAAGTTTTAGTTTTCGAGGGTAATAGCTACGTATGTTGAACAAATGAAGATATTAGACTTTTTTATGATTGCAAATGGTAAAGAATGTGATTAAAGGCTCTTTTCCTATGTCAAAAGTTTTAGTTTTCGAGGGTAATAGCTACGTATGTTGAACAAATGAAGATATTAGACTATTTTATGATTGCACATGGTAAAGAGTGTGATTAAAGGCTCTTTTCCTATGTCAAAAGTTTTAGTTTTCGAGGGTAATAGCTACGTATGTTGGAAAAATGAAGATATTAGACTATTTTATGATTGCACGTGGTAAAGAATGTGCTTAAAGCCTCTTTTCCTATGTCAAAAGTTTTAGTTTTCAAGGGTAATAGCTAAGTATGTTGAAAAAATGAAGATATTAGTCTAGTTTATGATTGCAAATGGTAAAGAATGTGATTAAAAGCTCTTTTCCTATGTCAAAAGTTTTAGTTTTCTAGGGTAATAGCTACGTATGTTGAAAAAATTAAAATATTAGACTATTTTATGATTGCAAATGGTAAAGAATGTGATTAAAGGCACTTTTCCTATGTCAGAAGTTTAAGTTTTCGAGGGTAATAGTTACGTATGTTGAATAAATGAAAATATTAGACTGTTTTATGATTGCAAATGGTAAAGAATGTGATTAAAGGCTCTTTTCCTATGTCAAAAGTTTTAGTTTTCGAGGGTAATAGCTACGTATGTTGAAAAAATGAAGATATTAGACTATTTTTATGATTGCAAATGGTAAAGAATGTGATTAAAGGCTCTTTTCCTATTTCAAAAGTTTTAGTTTTCGAGGGTAATAGCTACGTATGTTGAAAAAATGAAGATATTAGACTATTTTATGATTTCAAATGGTAAAGAATGTGATTAAAGGCTCTTTTCCTATGTCAAAAGTTTTAGTTTTCGAGGGTAATAGCTACGTATGTTGAAAAAATGAAGATATTAGACTATTTTATGATTGCAAATGGTAAAGAATGTGATTAAAGGCTCTTTTCCTATTTCAAAGTTTTAGTTTTCGAGGGTAAAAGCTATGTATGTTGGAAAAATAAAGATATTAGACTATTTTATGATTTCAAATGGTAAAGAATGTGATTAAAGGCTCTTTTCCTATGGCAAAAGTTTTAGTTTTCGAGGGTAATAGCTAGGTATGTTAAAAAAATGAAGATATTAGACTATTTTATGATTGCAAATGGTAAAGAATGTGATTATAGGCTCTTCTCCTTTGTCAAAAGTTTTAGTTTTCGAGGGTAATAGCTACGTATGTTGAAAAAATGAAGATATTAGACTATTTTATGATTGCAAATGGGTAAAGAATGTTATTAAAGGCTCTTTTCCTATTTCAAAAGTTTTAGGTTTCGAGGGTAATAGCTACGTATGTTGAAAAAATGAAGATATTAGACTATTTTATGATTGCAAATGGTAAAGAATGTGATTAAAGGCTCTTTTCCTATGGCAAAAGTTTTAGTTTTCGAGGGTAATAGCTACGTATGTTGAAAAAATGAAGATATTAGACTATTTTATGATTGCACATGGTAAAGAATGTGATTAAAGGCTCTTTTCCTATGTCAAAAGTTTTAGTTTTCGAGGGTACTAGCTACGTATGTTGAAAAAATGAAAATATTAGACTATTTTATGATTGCACATGGTAAAGAATGTGATTGAAGGCTCTTTTCCTATGTCAAAAGTTTTAGTTTTCGAGAGTAATAGCTACGTATGTTGGAAAAATGAAGATATTAGACTATTTTAATAATAAATAAATAAATAAATATATTGGAAAAACCCGTCACAATTGAACAAAAGACGGATAAAAAGCAAAAGAGAAGAAAACGCACATACAAAACACAACGAAACTTCTTGAAATGAAAATAATCACGAAGGAACTATAATACAACTATGTAAGAATGGCGGTCACTGGTGGTTACTCGCTTCTACTCTATCACGGTACTTTTCAAGACACGCTTCCACCGCAGTAAATGGGTCAGGTACTGAATACCGCCTCTTTAGGTAAGAATTACTTGTTCTTAATGGCATCTCAAGTAGGAACTTGAGGTACCTGAAGAATATTCTTCTTATAGGTTACTTTATTCGAATTTGTAAGTAACTTCCAGAACGGCGAAACGTAAAGAACATGGGGTAAGGCAACAGCAACAAATATTTGTGCACGCAGCGACCTATTTAGATTACGCTTGGAGGAAACCGAAGCTCCATAAGCTGACCTGATCTTCTTCTCGATGTG
Source organism: Artemia franciscana (assembly GCF_032884065.1). Lineage (NCBI taxonomy): Eukaryota > Metazoa > Arthropoda > Branchiopoda > Anostraca > Artemiidae > Artemia > Artemia franciscana. The sequence goes on from NW_027066090.1 coordinate 8,138, forward strand.
CTTTACAAGCAGTGCTCGTGTATGCTGAAGAGTTTCACCGATCGGCAGACCCAGGTATACAATTGACTTAGAGGGCATGACCACCTGAGACCCTAGTTGGATTTTCGGGTTGAGAGGCATTCCAGTTAAATACAGTACTTCACATTTTGTCACATTAAAACTCAACCCAATTTCATCATACTCCATCTCCAAAATTTTAAAGTTAGATTCCAAAGAAGACAAAATTCTTGAAAAGTTTAGAAGGTCATCTGCAAACCCAACTAGGGACACGTCAATGCCTTTTAAAATACAGCAAGGGGCCACTTTTGACTGGGCCGTCGATATGCTGTTGTTGAACAGATCAGGTGATGATACGGCTCCCTGTTTTATACCTTTCTTCACCACAGCAAACCTACGACTTAATTTACCTGACAGTTTAATACGGACCTTGAGCCTACTATACATGTCGTTCAAGGGTTTGACAATAGCACGGTCAACTCCGGACTTTCTCAGCTCAACCATATTCTGAGAATGGATACCCGAATCAAAAGCCCGCTGTACATCATATTCACCTATAGCTAGGCTTTCTTTCGAAATGTGGGCATCCAGTAGAACATTTGCAGCTACATGCAAGGCATGGGCACATCCTAAGCCAGCTTGGAATCCAAACTGGTGGGGAGGCACTTTACAACTAGCTTTAATGTCCGAAATTATGAGCTTTTCAAATAGCTTGCAAAACACAGATGATACAGTAATGGGTCTGTATGACGATGGTTCATGAGCAGGTTTACCCTTTTTCAAAACTGGAGTGATCACACCTAAACAGAAAATGTCCGGTACAATACCATGTGTTAGTATAATTTGGTAAGCTATTGCTAGATGCTCCGATAGAACTGGACCACCATTCAGTAGGTGTAGAGCACAGATTTGGTCGGCACCGGCGGATAATTTCTTCTTTAATTTTTGACAAAGGTGGGTTATTTTCGCACTAGAAATCACGAGGTAATTATGCTCTTTCGTCATAAGCTGATCGAGCTCTTCGCTAAACTTTTTATTTTTTCACTTCATCTGGTGGGGAGAATTCAGCAGCAAAATAATCTACCCATATTTCCTCATCTATATCACTAGCATTTTGTCCCGTACTTTCTACAGGCCTGGCACGGAGCTTCCAGACCAAATTAGGGTTTTCAATGATTTTTGAAACTGTTTCCCGTTTGAGGCTACTACGATGTTTTCGTAGCTCTTTCGCAAACCGCCGTTTGTATAAACCCGCAATTCATTGACTACCCCGCTTTTTGGCCGGTCGCACTCGTGCCAAACCCCCAGCCAGAACTTGGCAGCTGCTCTTGCCTTCACAAGCTCACTGTTAGAGGCCCATCCTTTCACTCGCGACCCACGTCGGACGCTACGTAATGGGACAGCAACCTTTCAGCTACTCTCAAGGAGTGGCAAATTTCGTAGAAATACATGTTCAGTTGCAGGCGTATCTCGCTTTCCGTTAGGTCACAATCCCACTGTAGGAGGTGGAAAGGCACTTTAATTTTCTTCAAAATTTGTTCACAATTGAGCTGGAACTGCTCACGGACTACTTTTTTCCAATCACGTGCTGGCTCAGGCTTGGTTTTTGGAGCACACTGGGGGACTGACGGCTGGTATTGCAAAAGAGAGAGGTAAATGATCCGAATAGGCACCGTCAGATCCAACCGAGACTGACTCTAGGTCCAGTTTGTAAGTTTACTACATGATCAAGATTTGAGACGGTTTTTGCGGTACTGATATAGGAATAGCACTTATCCTTCTTAGCAACTTTAAATCCGCTTGGTAAGGCGTTCAGCAATAGTACAGCCCGAGGGCAGGAATGATCGTCGAGATTGCAGTTAAAGTCACCAAGAATTATAACAGGGCATGATTTCTGGACTAAACTGAGGAGGCACTTTCCGAGCTTCTGGCATGCTTTTGCAAACTTCTTTTCTGAAGCGATGTCATTGTAATTGGTTGGTAAATAAACATTTACGAAAAAACACGCCATGCATTTTGGCAGCTTGGAACCATTCATTCTGCTCGACACACACGGGGGGCCCCGAGTTAGAGCGCGTGATTATGGCTAGGCCACCAGAGGGACGACCCCGAGTCCCAGATCTTCGCGCAGGTTGAACGAGTAATGCATATCCGAGGAAAACTTTAGAAGGTTTACACTATCATCGGTCAGAAAGTGTTCCTGTATGCAAATACAGTTATATTCTTTAGAAAAGGTCAGTTAGAAGGGGGATTCTGTCCAACACTTTACCGTTCATATTCCAGCAGAATATTCGATTTTCCATTTACGTGCTAGTGTTAGGCTGGGCTTTGTTAAAGGGACAAGCAGCATGGTAGCAAGAGTGTCTACTAGAGCCGCAGTTTAGGCATTTTTGCGGATTACTACATGGGTTGTCCTTACTAGAGCTGTGACCATCGCCACCGCAGCGCGAACACCTTTCTGGTTGTGAACAGTCAGCTGCTAAATGACCAACAGCATGGCACTTGAAACACCTCCTCGGTAGAAAGCGGAACTCTTCAATCCTGAACAGTTCTAAACAAATCTTCAGCGGGTTCGCGATAGCGTTTTCAAGTGTTTGTCGACTTGCATAGAATAACTTGAACGCTCTCGTAGATCCGCATTGCGCCACTTTGTCGCAACCAGCAATTTGACAGAGTTCACTCTCGCTAACTGAAGAGGGTACTCTTTTCATGATACCGACAAACTGGGGAACTTTTGACTTTAGTGGTTATGTTCTTCCTTTTCATTGCTTCTGCAAGTTGGGTAGCGGCATCTCGAGACTGGACAAGAATCTTCCATTCATCGTTGCTACGTTTCAGAGTAAGAGAATCGGAGCTTACGTCGCTAGGGCAAACCTTTGCAAAGAAGTCTTTCCGGATTGTGGGGACGTTAACTCAGGCGGCATATCGTTTGCTTTCACAACCACCGAGTAAAGTGGCTTTGATGGCGGATTCGCTGCTGAACGGGGAGTGGGTGAGCCCTGGGAAATAGCGTCGCTTATGGTAGTACATTGCTGCGATACCCCGGCGAGCTGCTGAGCACACTGTTCAGATGCAAGTTTGATCTTATCCGCGATAGCCCCTAATCCGGCATCAAACTTTCGACACATCTCGTTTACTTTTTATTCTCACGCAGGCACTGACTTCATCAGGGCAGGTGGGCACTTCCTGCGGATCAAAAATTACGAAAGTAGGCAAGGGCTTTTTCTCTTTAGCGCAAAGGGCTAGGATTTTCGCCATTTCCATCACGTTATCAGAATCGTTTGCCGTTTTCCGATAGACGTAATCATAACCAATCTCATTGGCAAGCGTTATAAGTTTCTCCTTCGCACTAAGAATTTCAGCATGATCAAAGAACTCCACAGCTCGCTTAACAATGCTTTCAATTTTGTTCCCCGCTTGCATGGATCGCGTGAGAAAGTTCAGTACAGCATTGCGTACGAGAGTCCCCATCGCTTACGTCACAGCATTCAACGCAATTTTCGGATAGCGTACACAAGTATAAGGGAAGCGTCGGGACCTGCTCACCTATTCCCCGCAATTTAAGGGTAACTAAATACCAGCAGGTACGTACGGCTCTTGCGGCAGGCACCCGCCCCTCTTCTGCTTACAACCTGTGTACGTTTACCTATCGGGAATATTATTCGCGGCTCGCTTTGCATGGAAAATTCTTCAAAAGAATTTGATTTAGATCCAGATAATTCTTCAGACAACCAATCCTCACTCGACAGCCGATGAAATTCAGCAGAGTAACCTTGACTAGACTGAAGCCTATGCTGAAGTCATTTACTATCTAAATCTCTTGACAGAGGTCTTGTAAGTTTAGCCTAATTAGACAAACACATTTAAATCACACAATCTTCAATTCTCTGGTCTGTTGGTGGCTTTTTGACGAAATTTCACTGGACTTTGAATATGATAACCAAACTTTCCAAACGTTTTCGGCTGCCGACTTTTTGGCTGATTTTTCAAATTCGCCCAAAAGAAATTATATTGGCAACTTCGGAGCGGCAACAGCGACAAAAAAAAAGTCGAAATCAGGACACGTTGAAATCTCTAGGGAATTACACTTATATATCACCAACTAGAAACAAATCAAACACAATAAAAATCCAAGGTAAGTAAGTATAGTATAACACTTTAGGGTCTATTAATAAGGAAAATAACACACTAGGTATGGAAAAATGTCTTTGACTCACTATTGAGGCAATAATCCACAATTAGAAATTCGTAAATAACACATGGGTTTGTTGACATCGGAGTTCTAATGGTAAAGAATGTGATTAAAGGCTCTTTTCCTTTGTCAAAAGTTTTAGTTTTCGAGGGTAATAGCTATGTCTGTGAAAAAAATGAAGATATTAGACTATTTTATGATTTTAAATGGTAAAGAATGGGATTAAAGGCTCTTTTCCTATGTCAAAAAGTTTTAGTTTTCGAGGGTAATAGCTACGTATGTTGAACAAATGAAGATATTAGACTATTTTATGATTGCACATTTTAAAGAATGTGATTAAAGGCTCTTTTCCTATGTCAAAAGTTTTAGTTTTCGAGGGTAACAGCTTTGTCTGTGCAAAAAATTAAGATATTAGACAATTTTATGATTGCACATGGTAAAGAATGTGATTAAAGGCTCTTTTACTATTTCAAAAACTTTAGTTTTCGAGGGTAATAGCTACGTATGTTGAAAAAATGAAGATATTAGACTATTTTATGATTGCAAATGGTAAAGAATGTGATTAAAGGCTCTTTTCATATTTCAAAAGTTTTAGTTTTCGAAGGTAATAGCTACGTATGTTGAAAAAATGAAGATATTAGACTATTTTATGATTGCAAATGGTAAAGAATGTGATTAAAGGCTCTTTTCCTATGTCAGAAGTTTTAGTTTTCGAGGGTAATAGCTGCGTATGTTGAAAAAATGAAGATATTAGACTATTTTATGATTGCAAATGGTAAAGAATGTGATTAAAGGCTCTTTTCCTATGTAAAAAGTTTTAGTTTTCGAGGGTAATAGCTACGTATGTTGAAAAAATGAAGATATTAGTCTATTTTATGATTACAAATGGTAAAAAATGTGATTAAAGGCTCTTTTCCTATGTCAAAAGTTTTAGTTTTCTAGGGTAATAGCTACGTATGTTGAAAAAATGAAGATATTAGACTATTTTATGATTGCAAATGGTAAAGAATGTGATTAAAGGCTCTTTTCCTATGTCAGAAGTTTTAGTTTTCGAGGGTAATAGCTGCGTATGTTGAAAAAATGAAGATATTAGACTATTTTATGATTGCAAATGTAAAGAATGTGATTAAAGGCTCTTTTCCTATGTAAAAAGTTTTAGTTTTCGAGGGTAATAGCTACGCATGTTGAAAAAATGAAGATATTAGACTATTTTATGATTGCAAATGGTAAAGAATGTGATTAAAGGCTCTTTTCCTATTTCAAAAGTTTTAGTTTTCGAGGGTAATAGCTACGTATGTTGGAAAAATGAAGATATTAGACTATTTTATGATTGCACATGGTAAAGAATGTGCTTAAAGGCTCTTTTCCTATGTCAAAAGTTTTAGTTTTCGAGGGTAATAGCTATGTATGTTGAAAAAATGAAGATATTAGACTATTTTTTGATTTCAAATGGTAAAGAGTGTGATTAAAGGCTCTTTTCCTATGTCAAAAGTTTTAGTTTTCGAGGGTAATAGCTAGGCATGTTGAATAAATGAAGATTTTAGACTATTTTATGATTGCAAATGGTAAAGAATGTGATTAAAGGCTCTTTTCCTACGTCAAAAATTTTAGTTTTCGAGGGTAATAACTACCTATGTTGAAAAAATGAAGATATTAGACTATTTTATGATTGCAAATGGTAAAGAATGTGATTAAAGGCTCTTTTCCTATGGCAAAAGTTTTAGTTTTCGAGGGTAATAGCTACGTATGTTGAAAAAATGAAGATATTAGACTATTTTATGATTGCACATGGTAAAGAATGTGATTAAAGGCTCTTTTCCTATGTCAATAGTTTTAGTTTTCGAGGGTAATAGCTACGTATGTTGAAAAAATGAATATATTAGACTATTTTATGATTGCAAATGGTAAAGAATGTGATTAAAGGCTCTTTTCCTATGTCAAAAGTTTTAGTTTTCGAGGGTAATAGCTACTTATGTTGAAAAAATGAAGATATTATACCATTTTATGATTGCAAATGGTAAAGAATGTGATTAAAGGCTCTTTTCCTATGTCAAAAGTTTTAGTTTTTGATGGTAATAGCTACGTATGTTGAAAAAATGAAGATATTACAGTATTTTATGATTGCAAATGGTAAAGAATATGATTAAAGGCTCTTTTCCTATGTCGAAAGTTTTAGTTTTCGAGGGTAATAGCTACCTATGTTGAAAAAATGAAGATATTAGACTATTTTATGATTGCAAATGGTAAAGAATGTGATTAAAGGCTCTTTTCCTATGTCAAAAGTTTTAGTTTTCGAGGGTAATAGCTACGTATGTTGAAAAAATGAAGATATTAGACTATTTTATGATTGCAAATGGTAAAGAATGTGATTAAAGGCTCTTTTCCTATGTCAAAAGTTTTAGTTTTCGAGGGTAATAGCTACGTATGTTGAAAAAATGAAGATATTAGACTATTTTATGATTGCAAATGGTAAAGAATGTGATTAAAGGCTCTTTTCCTATGTCAAAAGTTTTAGTTTTCGAGGGTAATAGCTACGTATGTTGAAGAAATGAAGATATTAGACTATTTTATGATTGCACATGGTAAAGAGTGTGATTAAAAGCTCTTTTCCTATGTCAAAAGTTTTAGTTTTGGAGGGTAATAGCTACGTATGTTGGAAAAATGAAGATATTAGACTATTTTATGATTGCACGTGGTAAAGAATGTGCTTAAAGCCTCTTTTCCTATGTCAAAAGTTTTAGTTTTCAAGGGTAATAGCTAAGTATGTTGAAAAAATGAAGATATTAGTCTAGTTTATGATTGCAAATGGTAAAGAATGTGATTAAAGGCTCTTTTCCTATGTCAAAAGTTTTAGTTTTCTAGGGTAATAGCTACGTATGTTGAAAAAATTAAAATATTAGACTATTTTATGATTGCAAATGGTAAAGAATGTGATTAAAGGCACTTTTCCTATGTCAGAAGTTTAAGTTTTCGAGGGTAATAGTTACGTATGTTGAATAAATGAAAATATTAGACTGTTTTATGATTGCAAATGGTAAAGAATGTGATTAAAGGCTCTTTTCCTATGTCAAAAGTTTTAGTTTTCGAGGGTAATAGCTACGTATGTTGAAAAAATGAAGATATTAGACTATTTTATGATTGCAAATGGTAAAGAATGTGATTAAATCCTCTTTTCCTATTTCAAAAGTTTTAGTTTTCGAGGGTAAAAGCTATGTATGTTGGAAAAATGAAGATATTAGACTATTTTATGATTGCACATGGTAAAGAATGTGCTTAAAGGCTCTTTTCCTATGTCAAAAGTTTTAGTTTTCGAGGGAAATAGCTATGTATGTTGAAAAAAATGAAGATATTAGACTATTTTATGATTTCAAATGGTAAAGAATGTGATTAAAGGCTCTTTTCCTATGGCAAAAGTTTTAGTTTTCGAGGGTAATAGCTAGGTATGTTGAAAAAATGAAGATATTAGACTATTTTATGATTGCAAATGGTAAAGAATGTGATTAAAGGCTCTTTTCCTTTGTCAAAAGTTTTAGTTTTCGAGGGTAATAGCTACGTATGTTGAAAAAATGAAGATATTAGACTATTTTATGATTGCAAATGGTAAAGAATGTTATTAAAGGCTCTTTTCCTATTTCAAAAGTTTTAGGTTTCGAGGGTAATAGCTTTATGAAGATATTAGACTATTTTATTATTGCAAATGGTAAAGAATGTGATTAAAGGCTCTTTTCCTATGGCAAAAGTTTTAGTTTTCGAGGGTAATAGCTACGTATGTTGAAAAAATGAAGATATTAGACTATTTTATGATTGCACATGGTAAAGAATGTGATTAAAGGCTCTTTTCCTATGTCAAAAGTTTTAGTTTTCGAGGGTAATAGCTACGTATGTTGAAAAAATGAAAATATTAGACTATTTTATGATTGCACATGGTAAAGAATGTGATTAAAGGCTCTTTTCCTATGTCAAAAGTTTTAGTTTTCGAGAGTAATAGCTACGTATGTTGGAAAAATGAAGATATTAGACTATTTTATGATTGCAAATGGTAAAGAATGTGATTAAGGCTCTTTTCCTATGGCAAAAGTTTAGTTTTCGAGGGTAATAGCTACGTATGTTGAAAAAATGAAGATATTAGACTATTTTATGATTGCACATGGTAAAGAATGTGATTAAAGGCTCTTTTCCTATGTCAATAGTTTTAGTTTTCGAGGGTAATAGCTACGTATGTTGAAAAAATGAAGATATTAGACTATTTTATGATTGCAAATGGTAAAGAATGTGATTAAAGGCTCTTTTCCTATGTCAAAAGTTTTAGTTTTCGAGGGTAATAGCTACTTATGTTGAAAAAATGAAGATATTATACCATTTTATGATTGCAAATGGTAAAGAATGTGATTAAAGGCTCTTTTCCTATGTCAAAAGTTTTAGTTTTTGAGGGTAATAGCTACGTATGTTGAAAAAATGAAGATATTACAGTATTTTATGATTGCAAATGGTAAAGAATATGATTAAAGGCTCTTTTCCTAAGTCGAAAGTTTTAGTTTTCGAGGGTAATAGCTACCTATGTTGAAAAAATGAAGATATTGGACTATTTTATGATTGCAAATGGTAAAGAATGTGATTAAAGGCTCTTTTCCTATGTCAAAAGTTTTAGTTTTCGAGGGTAATAGCTACGTATGTTGAAAAAATGAAGATATTAGACTATTTTATGATTGCAAATGGTAAAGAATGTGATTAAAGGCTCTTTTCCTATGTCAAAAGTTTTAGTTTTCGAGGGTAATAGCTACGTATGTTGAACAAATGAAGATATTAGACTTTTTTATGATTGCAAATGGTAAAGAATGTGATTAAAGGCTCTTTTCCTATGTCAAAAGTTTTAGTTTTCGAGGGTAATAGCTACGTATGTTGAAGAAATGAAGATATTAGACTATTTTATGATTGCACATGGTAAAGAGTGTGATTAAAAGCTCTTTTCCTATGTCAAAAGTTTTAGTTTTGGAGGGTAATAGCTACGTATGTTGGAAAAATGAAGATATTAGACTATTTTATGATTGCACGTGGTAAAGAATGTGCTTAAAGCCTCTTTTCCTATGTCAAAAGTTTTAGTTTTCAAGGGTAATAGCTAAGTATGTTGAAAAAATGAAGATATTAGTCTAGTTTATGATTGCAAATGGTAAAGAATGTGATTAAAGGCTCTTTTCCTATGTCAAAAGTTTTAGTTTTCTAGGGTAATAGCTACGTATGTTGAAAAAATTAAAATATTAGACTATTTTATGATTGCAAATGGTAAAGAATGTGATTAAAGGCACTTTTCCTATGTCAGAAGTTTAAGTTTTCGAGGGTAATAGTTACGTATGTTGAATAAATGAAAATATTAGACTGTTTTATGATTGCAAATGGTAAAGAATGTGATTAAAGGCTCTTTTCCTATGTCAAAAGTTTTAGTTTTCGAGGGTAATAGCTACGTATGTTGAAAAAATGAAGATATTAGACTATTTTATGATTGCAAATGGTAAAGAATGTGATTAAATCCTCTTTTCCTATTTCAAAAGTTTTAGTTTTCGAGGGTAAAAGCTATGTATGTTGGAAAAATGAAGATATTAGACTATTTTATGATTGCACATGGTAAGAATGTGCTTAAAGGCTCTTTTCCTATGTCAAAAGTTTAGTTTTCGAGGGAAATAGCTATGTATGTTGAAAAAATGAAGATATTAGACTATTTTATGATTTCAAATGGTAAAGAATGTGATTAAAGGCTCTTTTCCTATGGCAAAAGTTTTAGTTTTCGAGGGTAATAGCTAGGTATGTTGAAAAAATGAAGATATTAGACTATTTTATGATTGCAAATGGTAAAGAATGTGATTAAAGGCTCTTTTCCTTTGTCAAAAGTTTTAGTTTTCGAGGGTAATAGCTACGTATGTTGAAAAAATGAAGATATTAGACTATTTTATGATTGCACATGGTAAAGAATGTGATTAAAGGCTCTTTTCCTATGTCAAAAGTTTTAGTTTTCGAGGGTAATAGCTACGTATGTTGAAAAAATGAAAATATTAGACTATTTTATGATTGCACATGGTAAAGAATGTGATTAAAGGCTCTTTTCCTATGTCAAAAGTTTTAGTTTTCGAGAGTAATAGCTACGTATGTTGGAAAAATGAAGATATTAGACTATTTTATGATTGCAAATGGTAAAGAATGTGATTAAAGGCTCTTTTCCTTTGTCAAAAGTTTTAATTTTCGAGGGTAATAGCTATGTCTGTGAAAAAAATGAAGATATTAGACTATTTTATGATTTTAAATGGTAAAGAATGGATTAAAGGCTCTTTTCCTATGTCAAAAGTTTTAGTTTTCGAGGGTAATAGCTACGTATGTTGAACAAATGAAGATATTAGACTATTTTATGATTGCACATTTTAAAGAATGTGATTAAAGGCTCTTTTCCTATGTCAAAAGTTTTAGTTTTCGAGGGTAATAGCTTTGTCTGTGCAAAAAATTAAGATATTAGACAATTTTATGATTGCACATGGTAAAGAATGTGATTGAAGGCTCTTTTACTATTTCAAAAACTTTAGTTTTCGAGGGTAATAGCTACGTATGTTGAAAAAATGAAGATAGTAGACTATTTTATGATTGCAAATGGTAAAGAATTTGATTAAAGGCTCTTTTCATATTTCAAAAGTTATAGTTTTCGAAGGTAATAACTACGTATGTTGAAAAAATGAAGATATTAGACTATTTTATGATTGCACATGGTAAAGAATGTGATTAAAGGCTCTTTTCCTATGTCAAAAGTTTTAGTTTTCGAGGGTAATAGCTTTGTCTGTGGAAAAAATGAAGATATTAGACAATTTTATGATTGCACATGGTAAAGAATGTGATTAAAGGCTCTTTTCCTATTTCAAAAGTTTAGTTTTCGAGGGTAATAGCTACGTATGTTGAAAAAATGAAGATATTAGACAATTTTATGATTGCACATGGTGTAAGAATGTGATTAAAGGCTATTTTCCTATTTCAAAAGTTTTAGTTTTCGAGGGTAATAGCTTTGTCTGTGGAAAAAATGAAGATATTATACTATTTTATGATTGCAAATGGTAAAGAATGTGATTAAAGGCTCTTTTCCTATTTCAAAAGTTTTAGTTTTCGAGGGTAATAGCTACGTATGTTGAAAAAATGAAGATATTAGACTATTTTATGATTGCAAATGGTAAAGAATGTGATTAAAGGCTCTTTTTCTATGACAAAAGTTTTAGTTTTCGAGGGTAATAGCTACGTATGTTGAAAAAATGAAGATATTAGACTATTTTATGATTGCAAATGGTAAAGAATGTGATTAAAGGCTCTTTTCC
>NW_027066091.1:0-19281 GCF_032884065.1 Artemia franciscana
AAGTTGTGTAGATTATATGAAATTTAAGTGAGTGATATTCCTGAGAAATTGATGACATAATAGAATATAGGAAAGGGAACTGAACTTTATATATCAACATAAAACGGAGTTTCCTTTGACTATGTATTCTTTTCAATTTCTATTACATTTATATATATATACTAGCTGTTGGGGTGGCGCTTCGCGCCACCCCAACACCTAATTGGTGGGGGCGCTTCGCGCCCCCCCCCCAAGCCCCCCCGCGCGCGTAAGTCGTTACGCGCCATAATAGTTACGCGCCATTGTAGTTGTGTCCCTATGTCCCACCTGTGAATATAGATATAATATATATATATATATATATATATATATATGATATATATATATATATATATATATATATATATATATATATATATATATATATATATATATATATATATATGGTTTTAACTACGTAAAACTTGCGAATATACAACATTCTTTGCTGTCCCATTGTCTTTGCATATAAATAGATTGTCAGGTTTACCGACTCTTGAACATGCAACATATAATGGTCCATGGGAAAACAATCTGTATTCAGATCTATACCTCATGATTCTAATGATTGCCCTTGAGCTTTGTTGATGGTGATTGCTAATCGACCATTCCCTGTCCCGGTGTCCGGTCGTCATTTATATCCCCCTGTTTCCCCCGGTGTCCCCGTTGTAGTTGTGTCCCTGTGTCCCGGTCGTCATTTATATTCCCTGTGTCCCGGTCGTCATTTGTATCCCGGTGTCCCAGTCTGTATATACATTCGTTTTTTAGTTTTGTTTTTCTCCTTTATTTTTTTCCTTTTTTTTTCTTTTTTAGTTTATTTAGATTTTTTAGTTTTTTTATTAGTTTTTAGTTTTTTTTTCTTTTTAGTTTTTTTGTAGTTTTTACCTTCTTTTTAGTTTTGTTAGTTTTTTTTTTTACTTATGTCCTGGTCGTCATTTATACTCCCTGTGTCCCGGTGCTTTGTTGATTGCTAATCGAACATTCCTTTTGTCCTGGTCGCTTTCTCTTTGAGTGTCGTCATTTATTTTTTTCTTTTTTAGTTCTTTTAGTTTTTACCTTTTTTAGTTTTTTTTAGTTTTTTAGATGAAAATTTTTTTTAGTTTTTTCCCTTTTTTTCTTTTTAGTTTTTTATTGGTTTTTACCTTTATTTAGCTTATTTTTCAGTTTTTTCCTTTTTTTTAGTTTTTTTTTATTTTTTATTTTTTTTAGTTTTTTACCTTTTTTTAGTTTTTTTTAGTTTTTTTAGTTTTTTAGCTTTTTTACTTTTTTTATTAGTTTTTAGTTTTTTTTGTAGTTTTTGCCTTTTTTTAGTTTTTTCAGTTTTTTTTAGTTTTTTATTGGTTTTTACCTTTATTTTAGCTTATTTTTCAGTTTTTTCCTTTTTTTTTAGTTTTTTTTTAGTTTTTAGTTTTTTTAGTTTTTTACCTTTTTTTAGTTTTTTTAGTTTTTTTATTTTTTTTATTAGTTTTTAGTTTTTTTTGTAGTTTTTGCCTTTTTTTAGTTTTTTTAGTTTTTTAGCTTTTTTCATTTATACTCCCTGTGTCCCGGTGCTTTGTTGATTGCTAATCGAACATTCCTTTTGTCCTGGTCGCTTTCTCTTTGAGTGTCGTCATTTATTTTTTTCTTTTTTAGTTCTTTTAGTTTTTACCTTTTTAGTTTTTTTTAGTTTTTTAGATGAAAATTTTTTTTAGTTTTTTCCTTTTTTTCTTTTTAGTTTTTTATTGGTTTTTACCTTTATTTTAGCTTATTTTTCAGTTTTTTCCTTTTTTTTAGTTTTTTTTATCTTTTATTTTTTTTAGTTTTTTATCTTTTTTTAGTTTTTTTAGTTTTTTAGCTTTTTTACTTTTTTTATTAGTTTTTAGTTTTTTTTGTAGTTTTTGCCTTTTTTTTAGTTTTTTTCAGTTTTTTTTTTAGTTTTTTATTGGTTTTTACCTTTATTTTAGCTTATTTTTCAGTTTTTTACTTTTTTTTAGTTTTTAGTTTTTTTTAGTTTTTTACCTTTTTTTAGTTTTTTTAGTTTTTTAGCTTTTTTATTTTTTTATTAGTTTTTAGTTTTTTTTGTAGTTTTTGCCTTTTTTTAGTTTTTTTCGTTTTTTAGCTTTTTTATTAGTTTTTAGTTTTTTTTGTAGTTTTTGCCTTTTTTTAGTTTTTTTAGTTTTTTAGCTTTTTTATTCTTTTTATTAGTTTTTAGTTTTTTTTGTAGTTTTTTGCCTTTTTTTAGTTTTTTCAGTTTTGACGTCACCTGATCCAGTTTTTTCAGGTGACGTCACCTGATCCACAGATCCACAGATCCACACACAGACAACTTATTTTTATATATATAGACTAGCTGTTGGGGTGGCGCTTCGCGCCACCCCAACACCTAGTTGGTGGGGGCGCTTGGCGCCCCCCCCCCCAAGCCCCCCCGCGCGCGTAAGTCGTTACGCGCCATATTAGTTAAGCGCCATTGTAGTTGTGTCCCTATGTCCCACCTGTGAATATAGATAGATATATATATATATATATATATATATATATATATATATATATATATATATATATATATATCTATATATATAAAAATAAGTTGTCTGTCTGTGGATGTGTGGATGGATGTGTGGATGGATGTGTCAGGTGACGTCACCTGAAAAAACTGGATTAGGTGACGTCAAAACTGAAAAAACTAAAAAAAGGCAAAAACTACAAAAAAAAACTAAAAACTAATAAAAAAAATAAAAAAGCTAAAAAACTAAAAAAACTATAAAGGTAAAAACCAATAAAAAACTAAAAAAAAAACTGAAAAAACTAAAAAAAGGCAAAAACTACAAAAAAAAACTAAAAACTAATAAAAAAAGTAAAAAAGCTAAAAAACTAAAAAAACTAAAAAAACTAAAAAAAGGTAAAAAACTAAAAAAAATAAAAAATAAAAAAAAACTAAAAAAAAGGAAAAAAAACTGAAAAATAAGCTAAAATAAAGGTAAAAACCAATAAAAAACTAAAAAAAAAAAGGAAAAAACTAATAAATGACGACACTCAAAGAGAAAGCGACCAGGACAAAAAACTAAAAAAAAAGGCAAAAACTACAAAAAAACTAAAAACTAATAAAAAAAATAAAAAAGCTAAAAAACTAAAAAAACTAAAAAAAGGTAAAAAACTAAAAAAACTAAAAACTAAAAAAAAACTAAAAAAGGTAAAAACTAAAAGAACTAAAAAAGAAAAAAATAAATGACGACACTCAAAGAGAAAGCGACCAGGACAAAAGGAATGTTCGATTAGCAATCAACAAAGCACCGGGACACAGGGAGTATAAATGACGACCAGGACACAAGTAAAAAAAAAAATTAACAAAACTAAAAAGAAGGTAAAAACTACAAAAAAACTAAAAAGAAAAAAAAACTAAAAACTAATAAAAAAACTAAAAAATCTAAAAATCTAAATAAACTAAAAAAGAAAAAAAAAGGAAAAAAATAAAGGAGAAAAACAAAACTAAAAAACGAATGTATATACAGACCGGTACACCGGGATACAAATGACGACCGGGACACAGGGAATATAAATAACGACCGGGACACAGGGACACAACTACAACGGGGACACCGGGGGAAACAGGGGGATATAAATGACGACCGGGACAAAAAAACTAAAAAGAAATAAAAACTAAAAACTAATAAAAAAAACTAAAAAATCTAAAAATCTAAATAAGCTAAAAAAGAAAAAAAAAGGAAAAAAATAAAGGAGAAAAACAAAACTAAAAAACGAATGTATATACAGACCGGGACACCGGGATACAAATGATGACCGGGACCCGGGACACAGGGAATATAAATGACGACCGGGACACAGGGACACAACTACAACGGGGACACCGGGGGAAACAGGGGGATAACCTGACAATCTATTTATATGCAAAGACAATGGGACAGCAAAGAATGTTGTATATTCGCAAGTTTTACGTAGTTAAAACCATATATATATATATATATCTATATTCACAGGTGGGACATAGGGACACAACTACAATGGCGCGTAACTATTATGGCGCGTAACGACTTACGCGCGCGGGGGGGCTTGGGGGGGGCGCGAAGCGCCCCCACCAACTAGGTGTTAAAAACTAAAAAAACTAAAAAAAGGCAAAAACTACAAAAAAAACTAAAAACTAATAAAAAAATAAAAAAGCTAAAAAACTAAAAAAACTAAAAAAAGGTAAAAAACGAAAAAAACTAAATACTAAAAAAAACTAAAAAAAAGGAAAAAACTGAAAAATAAGCTAAAATAAAGGTAAAAACCAATAAAAAACTAAAAAAAAAACTGAAAAACTAAAAAAAGGCAAAAACTACAAAAAAACTAAAAACTAATAAAAAAAGTAAAAAAGCTAAAAAATTAAAAAAACTAAAAAAACTAAAAAAAGGTAAAAAACTAAAAAAAATAAAAAATAAAAAAAAAACTAAAAAAAAGGAAAAAACTGAAAAATAAGCTAAAATAAAGGTAAAAACCAATAAAAAACTAAAAAGAAAAAAAGGAAAAAACTAAAAAAAATTTTCATCTAAAAAACTAAAAAAACTAAAAAAGGTAAAAACTAAAAGAACTAAAAAAGAAAAAAATAAATGACGACACTCAAAGAGAAAGCGACCAGGACAAAAGGAATGTTTGATTAGCAATCAACAAAGCACCGGGACACAGGGAGTATAAATGACGACCAGGACATAAGTAAAAAAAAAAACTAACAAAACTAAAAAGAAGGTAAAAACTACAAGAAAACTAAAAAGAAAAAAACTAAAAAAAGGCAAAAACTACAAAAAAAACTAAAAACTAATAAAAAAGCTAAAAAACTAAAAAAACTAAAAAAAGGCAAAAACTACAAAAAAAACTAAAAACTAATAAAAAAAATAAAAAGCTAAAAAACTAAAAAAACTAAAAAAACTAAAAAAAGGTAAAAAACTAAAAAAACTAAAAACTAAAAAAAAACTAAAAAAAAGGAAAAAACTGAAAAATAAGCTAAAATAAAGGTAAAAACCAATAAAAAACTAAAAAAAAAAAATGAAAAAACTAAAAAAAGGCAAAAACTACAAAAAAAACTAAAAACTAATAAAAAAAGTAAAAAAGCTAAAAAACTAAAAAAAATAAAAAACTAAAAAAAGGTAAAAAACTAAAAAAAATAAAAAATAAAAAAAAAAACTAAAAAAAAGGAAAAAACTGAAAAAAAAGCTAAAATAAAGGTAAAAACCAATAAAAAACTAAAAAGAAAAAAAGGAGAAAACTAAAAAAAAATTTCATCTAAAAAACTAAAAAAAACTAAAAAAGGTAAAAACTAAAAGAACTAAAAAAGAAAAAAATTAATGACGACACTCAAAGAGAAAGCGACCAGGACAAAAGGAATGTTCGATTAGCAATCAACAAAGCACCGGGACACAGGGAGTATAAATGACGACCAGGACATAAGTAAAAAAAAAAAATTAAGAAAAACTAAAAAGAAGGTAAAAACTACAAAAAAACTAAAAAGAAAAAAAAACTAAAAACTAATAAAAAAACTAAAAAATCTAAAAATCTAAATAAACTAAAAAAGAAAAAAAAGGAAAAAAATAAAGGAGAAAAACAAAACTAAAAAACGAATGTATATACAGACCGGGACACCGGGATACAAATGACGACCGGGACACAGGGAATATAAATGACGACCGGGACACAGGGACACAACTACAACGGGGACACCTGGGGAAACAGGGGGATATAAATGACGACCGGGACACCGGGACAGGGAATGGTCGATTAGCAATCACCATCAACAAAGCTCAAGGGCAATCATTAGAATCATGAGGTATAGATCTGAATACAGATTGTTTTCCCATGGACCATTATATGTTGCATGTTCAAGAGTCGGTAAACCTGACAATCTATTTACATGCAAAGACAATGGGACAGCAAAGAATGTTGTATATTCGCAAGTTTTAAGTAGTTAAAACCATATATATATATATATATATATATATATATATATATATATATATATATATATATATATATATATATATATATATATATATATATATATATATATATATATATATATATATATATATATATATCTATATTCACAGGTGGGACATAGGGACACAACTACAATGGCACGTAACTATTATGGCGCGTAACGACTTACGCGCGCGGGGGGGCTTGGGGGGGCGCGAAGCGCCCCCACCAACTAGGTGTTGGGGTGGCGCGAAGCGCCACCCCAACAGCTAGTATATATATATATATATATATATATATATATGTTTTTAACTACGTAAAACTTGCGAATATACAACATTCTTTGCTGTCCCATTGTCTGTGCATATAAATAGATTGTCAGGTTTACCGACTCTTGAACATGCAACATATAATGGTCCATGGGAAAACAATCCGTATCAGATCTATACCTCATGATTCTAATGATTGCCCTTGAGCTTTGTTGATGGTGATTGCTAATCGACCATTCCCTGAGTCGCCATCGTCATTTATATATCCCCCTGTGCACCCCGGCGTCCCCTTTGTAGTTATGTCCCTGTGTCCCGGTCGTCATTTATATTCCCTGTGTCCCGGTCGTCATTTGTGTCCCGGTGTTCCAGTCTGTGATTTCTCTTTGAGTGTCCCGGGCGTCATTTATATTCCTTATGTCCCGGTCGTCATTTATATCCCCCTGTGCCCCCCGGCGTCCCCATTGTAGTTGTGTCCCTGTGTCCCGGTCGTCATTTATATTCCCTGTGTCCCAGTCGTCATTTGTATCCCGGTGTCCCGGTCTGTATATACATTCGTTTTTTAGTTTTGTTTTTCTCCTTTATTTTTTTCCTTTTTTCTTTTTTTTCTTTTTTAGTTTATTTAGATTTTGAGATTTTTTAGTTTTTTTATTAGTTTTTAGTTTTTTTGTAGTTTTTACCATTTTTTTAGTTTTTTTTTTTTTTTTACTTATGTCCTGGTCGTCATTTATACTCCCTGTGTCCCGGTCGTCATTTGTGTCTCGGTGCTTTGATGATTGCTAATTTATATTATATTTATATTTATATTTTTTATATTTATTAATATTTTTTTAGTTTTCTTTTTCTCTTATTTTTCAGTTTTTTCCTTTTTTTTTAGTTTTTTCTTTTTTAGTTTTTAGTTTTTTTTTTGTTTTTTACCTTTTTTTAGTTTTTTTAGTTTTTTAGCTTTTTTAGTTTTTTTATTAGTTTTTAGTTTTTTTTAGTTTTTGCCTTTTTTTAGTTTTTTCAGTTTTTTTTAGTTTTTAGTTTTTTACCTTTTTTTAGTTTTTTTTAGTTTTTTAGCTTTTTTAGTTTTTTTTTCTTTTTAGTTTTTTTGTAGTTTTTACCTTTTTTAGTTTTTTTTCTTCTTTTGTATTAGTGTGAAATAATTCAGACGTCATATGCGGACAAACACGACGTCACTCGACAGACAGACAGACAGACATAACCCACAAACAACTTATTTTTATATATATTTATTCATATTTTTTTAGTTTTCTTTTTCTCTTTTATTTTTCAGTTTTTTCCTTTTTTTTAGTTTTTTTCTTTTTTAGTTTTTAGTTTTTTTTAGTTTTTTACCTTTTTTTAGTTTTTTTTAGTTTTTTTAGTTTTTTAGCTTTTTTAGTTTTTTTATTAGTTTTTTTTTGTAGTTTTTGCCTTTTTTTATTTTTTTCAGTTTTTTTTTTTAGTTATTAGATTTTTACCTTTTTTTAGTTTTTTTTTAGTTTTTCAGCTTTTTTAGTTTTTTTTCTTTTTAGTTTTTTTTGTAGTTTTTACCTTTTTTAGTTTTTTTCTTCTTTTGTATTAGTGTGAAATAATTCAGACGTCATATGCGGACAAACATGACGTCACCTGATCCATCCACAGATCCACACACAGACAACTTATTTTTATATATATAGATATATATATATATATATATATATATATATATATATATATATATATATATATAATATATATATATATATATATATATACTAGCTGTTGGGGTGGCGCTTCGCGCCACCCCAACACCTAGTTGGTGGGGGCGCTTCGCGCCCCCCCCAAGCCCCCCCGCGCGCGTAAGTCGTTACGCGCCATAATAGTTACGCGCCATTGTAGTTGTGTCCCTATGTCCCACCTGTGAATATAGATATATATATATATATATGGTTTTAACTACGTAAAACTTGCGAATATACAACATTCTTTGCTGTCCCATTGTCTTTGCATATAAATAGATTGTCAGGTTTACCGACTCTTGAACATGCAACATATAATGGTCCATGGGAAAACAATCTGTATTCAGATCTATACCTCATGATTCTAATGATTGCCCTTGAGCTTTGTTGATGGTGATTGCTAATCGTTTTTTTTTTACTTGTGTCCTGGTCGTCATTTATACTCCCTGTGTCCCGGTGCTTTGTTGATTGCTAATCGAACATTCCTTTTGTCCTGGTCGCTTTCTCTTTGAGTGTCGTCATTTATTAGTTTTTTCCTTTTTTTTTTAGTTTTTTATTGGTTTTTACCTTTATTTTAGCTTATTTTTCAGTTTTTTCCTTTTTTTTAGTTTTTTTTTATTTTTTATTCTTTTTAGTTTTTTACCTTTTTTTAGTTTTTATAGTTTTTTTAGTTTTTTAGCTTTTTTACTTTTTTTATTAGTTTTTAGTTTTTTTTTGTAGTTTTTGCCTTTTTTTAGTTTTTTCAGTTTTTTTTTT
The DNA here is from genome assembly GCF_032884065.1 of Artemia franciscana. Lineage (NCBI taxonomy): Eukaryota > Metazoa > Arthropoda > Branchiopoda > Anostraca > Artemiidae > Artemia > Artemia franciscana. The sequence continues at coordinate 8,687 of NW_027066091.1, forward strand.
AGTTTTTTATTGGTTTTTACCTTTATAGTTTTTTTAGTTTTTTAGCTTTTTTATTTTTTTTATTAGTTTTTAGTTTTTTTTGTAGTTTTTGCCTTTTTTTAGTTTTTTCAGTTTTGACGTCACCTAATCCAGTTTTTTCAGGTGACGTCACCTGACACATCCATCCATCCATCCATCCATCCATCCACAGACAGACAACTTATTTTTATATATATAGATATACTAGCTGTTGGGGTGGCGCTTCGCGCCACCCCAACACCTAGTTGGTGGGGGCGCTTCGCGCCCCCCCCAAGCCCCCCCGCGCGCGTAAGTCGTTACGCGCCATAATAGTTACGCGCCATTGTAGTTGTGTCCCTATGTCCCACCTGTGAATATAGATATATATATATATATATATGGTTTTAACTACGTAAAACTTGCGAATATACAACATTCTTTGCTGTCCCATTGTCTTTGCATATAAATAGATTGTCAGGTTATCCCCCTGTTTCCCCCGGTGTCCCCGTTGTAGTTGTGTCCCTGTGTCCCGGTCGTCATTTATATTCCCTGTGTCCCGGGTCCCGGTCATCATTTGTATCCCGGTGTCCCGGTCTGTATATACATTCGTTTTTTAGTTTTGTTTTTCTCCTTTATTTTTTTCCTTTTTTTTTCTTTTTTAGCTTATTTAGATTTTTAGATTTTTTAGTTTTTTTTATTAGTTTTTAGTTTTTATTTCTTTTTAGTTTTTTTGTCCCGGTCGTCATTTATATCCCCCTGTTTCCCCCGGTGTCCCCGTTGTAGTTGTGTCCCTGTGTCCCGGTCGTTATTTATATTCCCTGTGTCCCGGTCGTCATTTGTATCCCGGTGTACCGGTCTGTATATACATTCGTTTTTTAGTTTTGTTTTTCTCCTTTATTTTTTTCCTTTTTTTTTCTTTTTTAGTTTATTTAGATTTTTAGATTTTTTAGTTTTTTTATTAGTTTTTAGTTTTTTTTTCTTTTTAGTTTTTTTGTAGTTTTTACCTTCTTTTTAGTTTTGTTAATTTTTTTTTTTACTTGTGTCCTGGTCGTCATTTATACTCCCTGTGTCCCGGTGCTTTGTTGATTGCTAATCGAACATTCCTTTTGTCCTGGTCGCTTTCTCTTTGAGTGTCGTCATTTATTTTTTTCTTTTTTAGTTCTTTTAGTTTTTACCTTTTTTAGTTTTTTTTTAGTTTTTAGTTTTTTTAGTTTTTTACCTTTTTTTAGTTTTTTTAGTTTTTTAGCTTTTTTATTTTTTTTATTAGTTTTTAGTTTTTTTTGTAGTTTTTGCCTTTTTTTAGTTTTTTCAGTTTTGACGTCACCTAATCCAGTTTTTTCAGGTGACGTCACCTGACACATCCATCCACACATCCACAGACAGACAACTTATTTTTATATATATAGATATATATATATACTAGCTGTTGGGGTGGCGCTTCGCGCCACCCCAACACCTAGTTGGTGGGGGCGCTTCGCGCCCCCCCCAAGCCCCCCCGCGCGCGTAAGTCGTTACGCGCCATAATAGTTACGCGCCATTGTAGTTGTGTCCCTATGTCCCACCTGTGAATATAGATAGATATATATATATGGTTTTAACTACGTAAAACTTGCGAATATACAACATTCTTTGCTGTCCCATTGTCTTTGCATATAAATAGATTGTCAGGTTTACCGACTCTTGAACATGCAACATATAATGGTCCATGGGAAAACAATCTGTATTCAGATCTATACCTCATGATTCTAATGATTGCCCTTGAGCTTTGTTGATGGTGATTGCTAATCGACCATTCCCTGTCCCGGTGTCCCGGTCGTCATTTACATCCCCCTGTTTCCCCCGGTGTCCCCGTTGTAGTTGTGTCCCTGTGTCCCGGTCGTCATTTATATTCCCTGTGTCCCGGTCGTCATTATTAGCTGTAAAAAAAAAATAATCGAGTAGGGAAGAGCCGATGATTTACCTATTGGTGGTGGGGGGGGGTAAAAAATTATCTCCAACAAATGCTTCAATCTAATCAACGGTTTCTGTAGATAAATACTTAAAACTGGTAAGTTAGAATACTATTTTGTAATAATAAAAATTAAAACAAAACAAAAAACCATTGAATCTTGAAGCAAAGATGATCCCTCGTACTACTCCTTGGCCAGTTTTTTAAAGAGCTCATATGTTCAAATTTTCTTATAAAAATAGCAAACGGGTTAAGAGGTAAAATGACATCCAATAAAAGCCTGAGCTTTTTTTAAGCATAAAATTTCATGTAAAGGATCTTGTCTACCATTCTCCCTGGTTGCGTCATTGCAAAAAAATTATAGTTGCAATTTACTGAATCTTGCAGTTTAAGATCGCATTAAGAAAAAACCGAAAAATATTCACAGACATCAAAGTTGATGAAGGAACCTCAAGACGAAATGTAGACTCCATCCAGCATTCTTGCTCATTAACATACATATTTTGCCTTTCACAATCCTTTTCATTGATATCAATAAATTCCTAACAAAAATTCGAAGAGCGAAATGTACAGTAAAACATTAAAGGTTTGTTTAATTTTACTCCCCGTTTTTAACACATTAGACACCCTGTGTAGCCAGCATATAATGAGACGGCAGTCGAAGACGGTTTCGGAAGAATCAGTAGTACTAACTGAAGATACTATGATGCTTTTCCTGTGCTTCTTTCTCGCCTTAAGTTACGAAAATTGGAATGCAAAAACTGTCTTCAAAACTATATACACGGAGTGTTCTCAAAATTACTTGCGTCTTGCAATGCTTTTGATACCAGCGGCACAGGTTATGCTGCAAACAAAGCTAAAGCTTTTTGCCTTATCTCGCATAGATGCACCGATTTTTGATTTGACTTCTCAGCTAAAAATAGTGACAACTGGCTTATTTAGTCTCTTGATATTGAAACATAGACTAAGGCAAGTGCAATGGGTATCAATACTTCTTCTTCTCTTAGGAGTTTCCCTTATTCATTTTGGGGGAAATCCTCGCAGAATTCTTGAGCTTGATGGGGCCGCAGCCGAAGGACTGATTGCAGTTGCCTGCATATGTATAATATCGGGATTGTCCGCTGCATTGTCCGAAAAACTGAACCAGAGTGCTCGCAACGCATGGACCAGTAACATGCTCATAAATTTCATGGGTTTGCTACTCAGTCTCTTCATTAGGTCAATGACGATATTATCGCGAATGATCGGCAAAGACTCGAATCCTACAGGTGATATACCAGAGATGAGATTCTTCGAAGGATTTGATGCATATGTTTGGGCCGTGATAATAATCGGCAACATTAGCAGCTTACTCATTGTACTCATCCTCAAGGAAGGGGATAGCATTCTTAAATGTTTCTCAAATTCATCATCTATAATTTTAACTTGTCTAATATCGATTTGCTTTTTCAGCACGGAATTGACAAAAGAGGTAATGGGAGGAGCTTTAATAATAATATTTTCACTACTTTTGTATTCTTTTGATTCTTATCTGGCTTCCCGCGCTTCCAAAGACAAAGAAAGGTATCAAGCAGAAGATAAACGTAAACAGAAAGAAGATTAAGGATTGTAATTTAGATGCACTTGCAGCACTTGTTACACCTTGTGAAATCCTACGTTGGAACTGCATAGTATTTTAATTGCTAAATGGATGATAGAGGTTATACTTTAGAGCTCTGGGACTTAAACCACCCAACACAAAGCAAAATACCTCTATGATTCTAGATATGTATTCTTTGACCATAGGAAACGACAAAAAAAAAGACGCAAAAGGTGGTACACAAGGAACATCTTATTTTGGAAGAATTTACTGGAAACATAGAATGGTTTTCATCTTATCTATGCAACCAGTGTCAGGTGATTCAGAGCGGTTCATTTTTATCTAGAAAAAGACAATTGAGTGCGGGGTCCCACAAGGATTAATCCTGGGACCTATCCTTTTTCATTTTCATTGATCGAGGGAAGTATTACCTGACAGGAGCTAGTGTCATCCTGTTTGCGGATGAAGTTTTCATCTTCCTTAGTTTTTTTGCATTATAATATTGATAATGCATTTCATAAATTCTTAACAGTTTCTCAACAACCCCCTACAGAAAAATGACGTAGAATGAAGGTTACAGGCAATAACTGATGTAAGTGAGCTTCATTTGGGAGATGCCCCAATTGATAAACTGTCAGTGGATTAGTACTAGAACAAAAATATTTGGTCTGAAGACTAGCAGTGGCGATATAAAGTACCCAGAAATGGAGAAGAACATAGCACTGATCTTTTCGTTAACTATTAACAGTGTTCCACCAGACCATTTGTTCAGCCTCCTTAAGCTGATCAAAACAGACATCCGAAATAGTTTTAAGAATGTCACCCTTGCCTGATTTATTCGAGTCAATAACTGGTTGGAAAAAGAACATAAAATTTCGTCAATTTTAGAATACCAAAAGCTGTTGCTGATATCAGGACGACGGCAAACGTCGCATGCAATGAAGTCCTGGGGATGGCACTTGTATGAACTTTTTATGGCACTTGGAACTAACTAAGTGACATATAGCAATCACAAATTCTGTCGGTCTGTCACGATTTTGCTACTTTAGGCACTTCCAGGTAAGCTAGGACGATAAAATTTGGCAAATAGCGACGAAGACCACACTGCCTTTCCATCACAAACACCAAAAAACAAGAAGAACAATAGGGGATTTCTCAAGACAGTGGGAAACAAATTAGAATAAATATTTCGGCCCTATGTCAAAGGGCCATCCTCAGCTACACAAATAAGAAAAGTTGATGGGGGCGTTTTCTTTTTTAGTTTTTTAGTTTTTTTGCTTTTTTAGTTTTTTTATTAGTTTTTAGTTTTTTTTTTCTTTTTAGTTTTTTTTTCTTTTTAGTTTTTTTGTAGTGTTTACATTTTTTTTAGTTTTTAGTTTTTTTGTAGTTTTTACCTAGCCAAGGTTCGAACCTGCAACCTCTAGGACCTAGAACCTCGAACATAACGCGCTACCAACTCAGCTACTTCGGGCTTGAATACATTCGTTTTCGAATTGGTATATGATGAAATAATTCATAATTCAGACGTCATATGCGGACAGACAGACATAAGACAGATACAACTTTTTTAGTTTTTAGTTTTTTCTTTTTAGTTTTTTTTGTAGTTTATACCTAGCCAAGGTTCGAATCAGCAACCTCTCGGACCTAAAACCTGGAATATACCAACTCAGATACTTCGGGCTTGAATACATTCGTTTTTGAATTGGTATATGATGAAATAATTCAGACGTCATATGCGGACAGACAGACAGACAGACTTAACACACATACAACTTATTTTTATATATATAGATCATATATATCTATCTATATATATAAAAATAAGTTGTTTGTGTGTTACGTCTGTCTGTCTGTCTGTCTGTCCGCATATGAAGTCTGAATTATTTCATCATATACCAATTCAAAAACAAAAGTATTCAAGCTGATGTAGCTGAGTTGGTAACGCGGGTTCGAGAGGTTCCAGGTTCGAATCTGAATACAAAAGAAGAAAAAAAATTAAAAAAGGTAAAAACTACAAAAAAAAACTAAACAGAAAACAAACTAAAAAAAAATAAAAAAGCTAAAAAACTAATTAAAAGTAAAAAACTAAAAACTATAAAGAAAAAAAAACTATAAACGAAAAAAAACCTAAAAAATGTAAAAACTACAAAACTAAAAACTAAAAAAAAACAAAAAAATGTAAAAACTACAGAAAAAAAACTAAAAAGAAAGAAAAGCTAAAAACTAATAAAAAAAACTAAAAACTGAAAAAGAATTAAAAAAAGGAAAAAAAGTGAAAAATAAAGGAGAAAAAGAAAACTAAAAAAAAATAAAAACAAAAATAAGCAAACTACAAAAGGTAAAAACTACAAAAAAAAACTAAAAAGAAAAAAGAAAAAACCAAAAAAGCATATATAGTATATATATATATATATATATATATATATATATATATATATATATATATATATATATATATATATATATATATATATGTATATATATATATATATATATATATATATATATATATATATATATATATATATATATATATATATTTATATATATATATATATATATATATATATATATATATATATATATATATATATATTTATGTATATATATATCTTCTATATATATAAAAATAAGTTGTTTGTCTGTCTGTCGACTGACGTCATGTTTGTGTGTCGACTGACGTCATGTTTGTCGACTGACGTCATTATAAGGATTGAGCTGTATGTCGTCATGAAGTTGTTTGTCGTCTGACGTCATGTTTGTCGACTAACGAAACTACAGACCGGGACACCGGGACACAAATGACGTGTTATCAAAAATATTATGTAAATATCAAAAATATTTATGTTGTCTGAGCAATAATTTTTAGTTTTTATTTCTAAATAGAAAATTACCTGACAATTTTAGAATTATATCTATCTATCTATATATATAAAAATAAGTTGTCTGTCTGTGGATCAGGTGACGTCATGTTTCTGTGTCGACTGGCGTCATGAAGTTAGTTGTCGTCATTTTTGCTATGACGGTGACGTCATTAAAGATATTTAAGACATATATGTTCACGTAGAAATCTATTAATGTTTAAGTTTAAAATGACTGATGAACTTACAATGGCAAAAGCCGATGAAGATGCTCAAAGAGTCTATGCAAAAAAAAATTGCTGCTGATAGAGAAAGTCAGAAAAGAAAGCGTGCCGAGGAATCAAAAGAACAGCAAGGAAACAGGCTTGAGGCTAAAGAACGCAAAACCGCGCAGTTAGATGAAGATCCACCTGGACAGCGAGAGTCAAAACATATCAAAACTGAAAATGATAGCGATGATGATTGGGTTTGGGATCTTGACTTGGATAAGGTCATCAATGCCTACCAGATTTTAGTTAAAAAAACAAAGGTTCGGCGATATGTATTTCATAGTGAAGCTGAAAAATAAAGAAGAAAAAGAAAACTGAAAAAAGAAAAAATGTGAAAAACTAAAAAATACTAAAAACAAAAAACACTCAAAGAGAAATTACAGACCGGGACACAAATGACGACCGGGACAGAGGGAATATAAATAACGACCGGGACACTCAAGGAGAAATTACAGACTGGGATACCGGGACACAAATGACGACCGGGACACAGGCAATATAAATGACGACCAGGACACAGGTATTTAAGAATATCGTTCAAAGACAAATTTTTAATTGTAAGAAGACCGTTGAAAGAGAAATTTCTAATTGTAAAATGACTGAAGAACCTACAATGGCAACACCCGAGGAAGCTGCTCAAAACGAATGTATTCACGCCGAAGTAGCTGAGTTGGTAAAGCGTTATGTTTCAGGTTCTAGGTCCGAGAGGCTCCAGGTTTGAGCCTTGGCTTTAGCATTAATACAAAAGAAGAGAAAAAAACTAAAAAAGGTAAAAACTACAAAAAAACTAAAAAGAAAATATATATATATATATATATTTATATATATCATCTTTTCCACAAAAATAATAATTTAGTGCTTCTGCTTAAAAACAGCAAAGCTCAAGGGCAATCAATAGAATCATGAGGTATAGATCTGAATACGGATTGTTTTCCCATGGACCATTATGCGTTGCATGTTCAAGAGTCGGTAAACCTGACAATCTATTTATATGCACAGACGATGGGACAGCAAAGAATGTTGTATATTCGCAATTTTTACGTAGTTAAAAACATATATAAAAACATATATATATATATATATATATATATATATATATATATATATATATATATATATATATATATATATTATATATACTAGCTGTTGGGGTGGCGCTTCGCGCCACCCCAACACCTAGTTGGTGGGGGCGCTTCGCGCCCCCCCCAAGCCCCCCCGCGCGCGTAAGTCGTTACGCGCCATATTAGTTACGCGCCATATTAGTTACGCGCCATTGTAGTTGTGTCCCTGTGTCCCACCTGTGAATATAGATAGATTTATATATGTGTTTCAAACTACGTAAAAATTGCGAATATACAACATTCTTGGCTTTCCCATTGTCTGTCCATATACAAAGCCGTATGTACTAATAATGACGTCATATGCAAACGCTCTTTTTACAAACAAACAAACATGCATACACACAACTCGTTTTTATATAGATAGATAGATAGATAGATACAATACAAATTAACTACGTAAAACTTGTGAATATACAACAGTCTTCGCTGTCCCATTGTCTGTGCGTATAAATAGATTGTCAGGTTTACCGACCCTCAAAGATGCAACATACAATTGTACATTGGTAAAGCAATCTGTATTAAGATCTATACCGCATTTTTCTAGTGATTGCCCTTGAGCTTTGTTGATGGTGGTTGCAAATGCTAATCGAATTGGGAATTGCAATCTTTTAAATTGAAAAAGCAGATCCGTTGGAATCATGGGAATGCGAGGAATAAGAACAGCCTCACCCTCATAAGGCCCTGTCAAGATTGTGGCATCTATTAAGTTTTCCATCGTTTTTTTTTTACGGCAAGTCGCGTGCCATTGCAAAGCTTTGGTGGGTTGATATTTCTTAAAAGTATTATTGGTACGCCTATTTTTAGTTGTAGCAGGTGTGGTGGACACCCTGAAGGATCTATGGAATTTAAAAATTCAGATGGATAATTAACCGCTTCATTTGGTTCCGAAATACAAATTAACTGCGTAAAACTTGAGAATATACAACATTCTTCGCTGTCCAATTCTCGCTGCATATAAATAGATTGTCAGGTTTACCGACCCTCGAACATGCAACGCACATGTTGGCCAGGAGGCGTTTTGTCAGCGGAAATAACAATTTTATGAGTATCAGTAGGCATCAAATCGATGGCTGTTTTGAACAGACGCACTAACTTACTATTTTCGTGGAAAAGATGTTGCAATTGGGAAACGATTGTCCTTTCAACGTTGGGAGAAATTTCGCAACGTGCATTCAATTCAGAATTTCTATCACTGATGAAGTACAATTGTAAAAATTTATGATTCTCGCCTGAGAATGGTAGAAGGGACCCTGCTTTATGATAAATTTGCCCTTTTACTTTGAAAGTAGACATAAATTGATCTGGATTTTCGATTTGGGCTCCAAACGACGTCATTTGGAAACATGAGTTGTATTGTCTGATTTTTGACAAAAAACGCTTAGATTCTGACGTAGTTCCAGTAAGGAAAGTCTTCAATGGCTCAGGTGGTGCAGCCAATAGAGGAAGTTTAACTTTTCCTGAGGCGCAACACATTCCCATTGTTTCACCATTGAATTTCAAGGCCTTGCAATAGGGACAAATTTTAGACATTGTCCCGATTTGAACACATCTACTCAAGCTATAATCATCGACTGGGTTGTACCTGAATGCCAGGCGATAACTTTCAGATTGCTCTGATTCCTCGGCACGCTTTCTTTTCTTACTTTCTCTATCAGCAGCAAGCCTGTTTCCCTGCTGGTCTTTTGATTCCTCGGCACGCCTTCTTTTTTCACTTTCTCTTTTAGCAGCAAGTCTGCTTCTGCGTTGCTCTAGTAGTTCCTCGGCACGCCTTCTTTTTTCACTTTCTCTTTTAGCAGCAAGTCTGCTTCTGCGTTGCTCTGGTAGTTCCTCGGCATGCTTTCTGTTCTTTCTTTCTCTATCAGCCTCAAGCCTGTTTCCCTGCTGGTCTTTTGATTCCTCGGCACGCCTTCTTTTTTCACTTTCTCTTTTAGCAGCAAGTCTGCTTCTGCGTTGCTCTAGTAGTTCCTCGGCACGCCTTCTTTTTTCACTTTCTCTTTTAGCAGCAAGTCTGCTTTCGCGTTGCTCTGGTAGTTCCTCGGCACGCTTTCTTTTCTGACTTTCTCTATCAGCAGCAAGTTTTTTGGCATAGACTCTTTGAGCATCTTCATCAGTCATTATAAACTTAAGCATTAATAGAATTCTACGCGAACATACGTCTTATATAACTTGAATGACGTCAAGCCTTCAAAGCAAAAATGATGGCAACTAATTTCATGACGTCAGCCGAAACATGACGGCGAACATATGTCTTATATAACTTGAATGACGTCACCTTCAAATCAAAAATGATGGCAACTAATTTCATGACGTCAGCCGAAACATGACGTCACCTGATCCATCCACAGATCCACACACAGACAACTTATTTTTATATATATAGATATATATATATATATATATATCCGATGAAGATGCTCAAAGAGTCTATGCCAAAAAACTTGCTGCTGATAGAGAAAGTCACAAAAGAAAGCGTGCCGAGGAATCAAAAGAACAGCAAGGAAACAGGCTTGAGGCTAAAGAACGCAAAACCGCGCAGTTAGATGAAGATCCACCTGGACAGCGAGAGTCAAAACATATCAAAACTGAAAATGATAGCGATGATGATTGGGTTTGGGATCTTGACTTGGATAAGGTCATCAATGCCTACCAGATTTTAGTTAAAAAAAACAAAGGTTCGGCGATATGTATTTCATAGTGAAGCTGAAAAATAAAGAAGAAAAAGAAAACTGAAAAAAGAAAAAATGTAAAAAACTAAAAAATACTAAAAACAAAAAACACTCAAAGAGAAATTACAGACCAGGCCACAAATGACGACCGGGA
>NW_027066092.1:0-19645 GCF_032884065.1 Artemia franciscana
GGTAATAGCTACGTATGTTGAAAAAATGAAGATATTAGACAATTTTATGATTGCAAATGGTAAAGAATGTGATTAAAGGCTCTTTTCCTATTTCAAAAGTTCTAGTTTTTGAGGGTAATAGCTTTGTCTGTGGAAAAAATGAAGATATTAGACAATTTTATGATTGCACATGGTAAAGAATGTGATTAAAGGCTCTTTTCCTATTTTAAAAGTTTTAGTTTTCGAGGGTAATAGCTACGTATGTTGAAAAAATGAAGATATTAGACAATTTTATGATTGCAGATGGTAAAGAATGTGATTAAAGGCTCTTTTCCTATTTCAAAAGTTTTAGTTCGAGGGTAATAGCTAAGTATCTTGAAAAAATGAAGATATTAGACTATTTTATGATTGCAAATGGTAAAGAATGTGATTAAAGGCTCTTTTCCTATGTCAAAAGTTTTAGTTTTCGAGGGTAATAGCTACGTATGTTGAAAAAATGAAGATATCAGACCATTTTATGATTGCAAATGGTAAAGAATGTGATTAAAGGCTCTTTTCCTATTTCAAAAGTTTTAGTTTTCGAGGGTAATAGCTACGTATGTTGAAAAAATGAACATATTAGACTATTTTATGATTGCAAATGGTAAAGAATGTGATTAAAGGCTCTTTTCCTATTTCAAAGGTTTTAGTTTTCGAGGGTAATAGCTTTGTCTGTGGAAAAAATGAAGATATTAGACAATTTTATGATTGCACATGGTAAAGAATGTGATTAAAGGCTCTTTTCCTTTTTCAAAAGTTTTAGTTTTCGAGGGTAATAGCTACGTATGTTGAAAAAATGAAAATATCAGACTATTTTATAATTGCAAATGGTAAAGAATGTGATTAAAGGCTCTTTTCCTATTTCAAAAGTTTTAGTTTTCAATGGTATTAGCTACGTATGTTGAAAAAATGAAGATATTAGACTATTTTATGATTGCAAATGGTAAAGAACGTGATTAAAGGCTCTTTTCCTATGTCAAAAGTTTTAGTTTTCGAGGGTAATAGCTACATATGTTGAAAAAATGAAGATATTAGAATATTTTATGATTTCACATGGTGAAGAATGTGATTAAAGGCTCTTTTCCTATTTCACAATTTTAGTTTTCGAGGGTAATAGCTACGTATGTTGAAAAAATGAAGATATTAGACTATTTTTGGATTGCACATGGTAAAGAATGTGATTAAAGGCTCTTTTCCTATTTCAAAAGTTTTAGTTTTCGAGGGTAATAGCAACGTATGTTGAAAAAATGAAGATATTAGACTATTTTATGATTGTAAATGGTAAAGAATGTGATTAAAGGCTCTTTTCCTATGTCAAAAGTTTTAGTTTTCGAGGGTAATAGCGTTGAAAAAATGAAGATATTAGACTATTTTATGATTGCACATGGTAAAGAATGTGATTAAAGGCTCTTTTCCTATTTCAAAAGTTTTAGTTTTCGAGGGTTATAGCTATGTATGTTGAAAAAATGAAGATATTAGACTATTTTATGATTGCAAATGGTAAAGAATGTGATTAAAGGCTCTTTTCCTATTTCAAAAGTTTTAGTTTTCGAGGGTAATAGCTTTGTCTGTGCAAAAATGAAGATATTAAGACTATTTTATGATTGCACATGGTAAAGAATGTGATTAAAGGCTCTTTTCCTATGTCAAAAGTTTTAGTTTTCGAGGGTAATAGATACGTATGTTGACAAAATGAAGATATTAGACAATTTTATGATTGCACATGGTAAAGAATGTGATTAAAGGCTCTTTTCCTATGTCAAAAGTTTTAGTTTTCGAGGGTAATAGCTAATTATGTTGAAAAAATGAAGATATTAGACTATTTTATGATTGCAAATGGTAAAGAATGTGATTAAAGACTCTTTTCCTATTTCAAAAGTTTTAGTTCGAGGGTAATAGCTAAGTTAGTTGAAAAAATGAAGATATTAGACTATTTTATGATTGCAAATGGTAAAGAATGTGATTAAAGGCTCTTTTCCTATGTCAAAAGTTTTAGTTTTCGAGGGTAATAGCTACGTATGTTGAAAAAATGAAGATATCAGACTATTTCATGATTGCAAATGGTAAAGAATGTGATTAAAGGCTCTTTTCCTATTTCAAAAGTATTAGTTTTCGAGGGTAATAGCTACGTATGTTGAAAAAATGAAGATATTAGACTATTTTATGATTGCAAATGGTAAAGAATGTGATTAAAGGCTCTTTTCCTATTTCAAAAGTTTTAGTTTTCGAGGGTTATAGCTTTGTCTGTGGAAAAAATGAAGATATTAGACAATTTTATGATTGCACATGGTAAAGAATGTGATTAAAGGCTCTTTTCCTTTTTCAAAAGTTTTAGTTTTCGAGGGTAATAGCTACGTATGTTGAAAAAATGAAAATATCAGACTATTTTATAATTGCAAATGGTAAAGAATGATTAAAGGCTCTTTTCCTATTTCAAAAGTTTTAGTTTTCAAGGGTATTAGCTACGTATCTTGAAAAAATGAAGATATTAGACTATTTTATGATTGCAAATGGTAAAGAACGTGATTAAAGGCTCTTTTCCTATGTCAAAAGTTTTAGTTTTCGAGGGTAATAGCTACGTATGTTGAAAAAATGAAGATATTAGACAATTTTATGATTTCACATGGTGAAGAATGTGATTAAAGGCTCTTTTCCTGTTTCACAATTTTAGTTTTCGAGGGTAATAGCTACGTATGTTGAAAAAATGAAGATATTAGACAATTTTATGATTGCACATGGTAAAGAATGTGATTAAAGGCTCTTTTCCTATTTCAAAAGTTTTAGTTTCGAGGGTAATAGCTACGTATGTTGAAAAAATGAAGATATTAGACAATTTTATGATTGCACATGGTAAAGAATGTGATTAAAGGCTCTTTTCCTATTTCAAAAGTTTTAGTTTTCGAGGGTAATAGCTACGTATGTTGAAAAAATGAAGATATTAGACAATTTTATGATTGCAAATGGTAAAGACTGGATTAAAGGCTCTTTTCCTATTTCAAAAGTTTCAGTTTTCGAGGGTAATAGCTTTGTCTGTGGAAAATATGAAGATATTAGACAATTTTATGATTGCACATGGTAAAGAATGTGATTAAAGGCTCTTTTCCTATTTCAAAAGTTTTAGTTTTCGAGGGTAATAGCTACGTATGTTGAAAAAAGGAAGATATTAGACTATTTTATGATTGCAAATGGTAAAGAATGTGATTAAAGGCTCTTTTCCTATGTCAAAAGTTTTAGTTTTCGAGGGTAATAGCTACGTATGTTGAAAAAATGAAGATATTAGACTATTTTATGATTGCAAATGGTAAAGAATGTGATTAAAGGCTCTTTTCCTATTTCAAAAGTTTTAGTTTTCGAGGGTAATAGCTACGTATGTTGAAAAAATGAAGATATTAGACAATTTTATGATTGCAAATGGTAAAGAATGTGATTAAAGGCTCTTTTCCTATTTCAAAAGTTCTAGTTTTTGAGGGTAATAGCTTTGTCTGTGGAAAAAATGAAGATATTAGACAATTTTATGATTGCACATGGTAAAGAATGTGATTAAAGGCTCTTTTCCTATTTTAAAAGTTTTAGTTTTCGAGGGTAATAGCTACGTATGTTGAAAAAATGAAGATATTAGACAATTTTATGATTGCACATGTTAAAGAATGTGATTAAAGGCTCTTTTCCTATTTCAAAAGTTTTAGTTTTCGAGGATAATAGCTACGTATGTTGAAAAAATGAAGATATTAGACAATTTTATGATTGCAAATGGTAAAGACTGGATTCAAGGCTCTTTTTCTATTTCAAAAGTTTTAGTTTTCGAGGGTAATAGCTTTGCCTGTGGAAAATATGAAGATATTAGACAATTTTATGATTGCACATGGTAAAGAATGTGATTAAAGGCTCTTTTCCTATTTCAAAAGTTTTAGTTTTCGAGGGTAATAGCTACGTATGTTGAAAAAATGAAGATATTAGACTTTTTTATCATTGCAAATGGTAAAGAATGTGATTAAAGGCTCTTTTCCTATTTCAAAAGTTTTAGTTTTCGAGGGTAATAGATACGTATGTTGAAAAAATGAAGATATTAGACTTTTTTATCATTGCAAATGGTAAAGAATGGGATTAAAGGCTCTTTTCCTATTTTAAAAGTTTTAGTTTTCGAGGGTAATAGATACGTATGTTGAAAAAATGAAGATATTAGACAATTTTATGATTGCAAATGGTCAAGACTGGATTCAAGGCTCTTTTCCTATTTCAAAAGTTTTAGTTTTCGAGGGTAATAGCTACGTATGTTGAAAAAATGAAGATATTAGACTATTTTATGATTGCAAATGGTAAAGAATGTGATTAAAGGCTCTCTTCCTATTTCAAAAGTTTTAGTTTTTGAGGGTAAGAGCTTTGTCTGTGGAAAAAATGAAGATATTAGACTATTTTATGATTGCAAATGGTAAAGAATGTGATTAAAGGCTCTTTTCCTATTTCAAAAGTTTTAGTTTTAGAGGGTAATAGCTAGGTCTGTGGAAAAAATGAAGATATTAGACTATTTTATGATTGCAAATGGTAAAGAATGTGATTAAAGGCTCTTTTCTTAATTCAAAAGTTTTAGTTTTCGGGGGGTAGTAGCTACGTTTGATGAAAAAATGAAAATATTAGACTATTTTATGATTGCAAATGGTAAAGAATGTGATTAAAGGCTCTTTTCCTATGTCAAAAGTTTTAGTTTTCGAGGGTAATAGCTACGTATGTTGAAAAAATGAAGATATTAGACAATTTTATGATTGCAAATGGTAAAGAATGTGATTAAAGGCTCTTTTCCTATTTCAAAAGTTTTAGTTTTCGAGGGTAATAGCTTTATCTGTGGAAAAAATGAAGATATTAGACAATTTTATGATTGCACATGGTGAAGAATGTGATTAAAGGCTCTTTTCCTATTTTAAAAGTTTAGTTTTCGAGGGTAATAGCTACGTATGTTGAAAAAATTAAGATATTAGACTATTTTATGATTGCACATGGTAAAGAATGTGATTAAAGGCTCTTTTCCTATTTCAAAAGTTTTAGTTTTCGAGGGTAATAGCTACCTATGTTGAAAAAATGAAGATATTAAACTATTTTAAGATTGCAAATAGTAAAGAATGTGATTAAAGGCTCTTTTCCTATGTCAAACGTTTTAGTTTTCGAGGGTAATAGCTACGTATGTTGAAAAAATGAAGATATTAGACAATTTCATGATTGCAAATGGTAAAGAATGTGATTAAAGGCTCTTTTCCGATTTCAAAAGTTTTAGTTTTCGAGTGATTAATGTGATTAAGGCTCTTTTCCTATTTCAAAAGTTTTAGTTTTCGAGGGTAATAGCTACGTATGTTGAAAAAATGAAGATATTAGACAATTTTATGATTGCACATGGTAAAGAATGTGATTAAAGGCTCTTTTCCGATTTCAAAAGTTTTAGTTTTCGAGGGTAATAGCTACGTATGTTGCTATAAATGAAGATAAAGACAATTGTATGATTGCACATGGTAAAGAATGTGATTAAAGGCTCTTTTCCTATTTCAAAAGTTTTAGTTTCCGAGGGAATAGCTACGTATGTTGAAAAAATGAAGATATTAGACAATTTTATGATTGCACATGGTAAAGAATGTGATTATAGGCTCTTTTCCTATTTCAAAAGCTTTAGTTTTCGAGGGTAATCAATCAATCAATCAATTTATTAATCAATCAATCAATTTATTAATACTAAAGAAAACTATTACAAAAGTAAATCAATTAATAGGCCCAAGAAGCTATGCTTGTAATGGGCCACAGAGCACAAAAAAAAAAAAAAAACACTTACAAAATATATACAAAAAAAAAAAAAAAAAAAAAAACAAACACTGGAACAAGACAAGATTTTAAAAGAAGAGAAGTGACATACAAATTGGGATAGAATTAAAAGAGAGACAAAAATTATTTAACTGGAAATACCCGACGAAATAATGCCTTTGCAGAAAGAAAAAGAGGGACATCCAAAGGGATGGAGTTCCATAATAGAATTGACTGATATACAGGAGACCTCTGAGCTGCTGTAGAGGATCGTTTTGGTAAAATAAATCGTCGAGAAGAATTACGCAAAGAAGAAAAGTACCTACCTGAGCCTGTCCTTGAGAAAAACTGCTGCAGGGTCGGTGGAAGAGTACCTAGAAAAGTAGAATACGCTAAATAAAGAGTATTTTTACCTATAATATGATCCAGCGGAGCTATTCCAGTATCATTATAAAGATCAGAGGAAGGGTAAAGCCGAGGGAGAAGAAAAGTAGCCTTCACTGCCCTATTTTGGGCTCTTTGAAGTGAGCAGAGAAGAGATTTATTAGTATTGCCCCAGACAGAGCAGCAATAAGAAAGGTAAGGATGAATAAAAGCATGATAAAGAGAAACCATAATATCAGGAGGAAGAAATGAATTAATCCGGTGCAACATTGAAGACTGGCGGAGTATTAAGGAACGGGTGTGAGTTATATGCGGTTTAAAAGAAAGAAAACAGTCAAGATACACACCAAGAAGTTTCACCATAGTAGCTTGTGGTATAATATCATTCCCAAAAGTCAGGGTGATTGGCTCCCGTACGTCTCTCATGCGGTAAGGGGTCCTAAAGTTGACAATGGCACTCTTTCGGCTGTTAAGAGCCATACCATTTGACCAGCACCAATCCTTTACTTTATCAAGAAGACCTTGAGCTATAGAAGTGGCAGATGGCAGGTCCACCGCAGCAATGAAAAAATTACTGTCATCAGCAAAAAGAACAGGGTGAATATGGGGATGAATACCATCAACAAGATCATTAATGTAGATTAGAAACAAAAGTGGTCCAAGCACAGAGCCTTGTGGGACACCTTTCAATACAGGCAAAGTAGTGGAAGAAGTACGGTTAACCAAAACATACTGAGATCTATCTGAGAGGTAGGACCTAAACCAATCTAGTGGGACTCCATGCACACCAAATAAGGATAGTTTAGACAGAAGAACATTGTGGTCAACCATATCAAAGGCCTTTGAAAAGTCAAGAAATAGACCCAAAACACACAAGCCCTTGTCCAGATTAACACGCACAAACTCTGTAGCATCAGTAAGTGCATGTAAGGTAGAGAATGAGGGACGAAAACCATACTGATGGTTAGTGATGAGAGAATTTCCATCAGTCGAATTAGTACTAAATACAAATGAAGAGAGTCGACGATACACTACTTTTTCAACAACCTTTGAGATGACGGGAAGAAGAGAAATAGGTCTGTAGTTTGAAATTAGAGACGAATCACCTTTTTTATGCAAAGGTAGAACAGTAGCAACTTTAAATGAATGAGGGAAAATACCAGAAGAAAGAGAGAGGTTAGTTATGTGTGAAATCGGATGAGAAACAAACTGACTAATTTTTTTAAGGACATTATTACTCAAACCAAAACTATCAACTGAACGACTGCTAGGAAGTTGGGAAATAATACTAGAAATCTCAGTAGTACTACATGGGGAAAGGAAAAAAGACTTCTCTGCCAAGGGAAAACAACTTACTCTACTCGGGGGTGGAATTAGAACTGAAGGAAGTGTGGTGAAATACGAATTGAAGGCACTCGCTGAGGATTTTTTGTCTACAACAGAACCATCAGCATTTCTATAAAAACATGGAGAGGAATGTTTGTGTTTCTTGCAAGAGAGAGCTTCATTAATTACAGTCCAAACCTTGCGCAAATTCCCCTTGCATTCATTAATTCGACGCGAAAAATACAGCTTTTTTGCTACACGAACTGAAGAAGTGAGCACATTTTTGTAATGTTTATACTTCAAAAGATCATCCTGTGTCTTACTTTTACATGCAGCCTTGAACAAAGAGGCTTTCATATGGGTTGCATTGATCAGACCTCTAGACATCCATGGGCATTTGGGTGCAAAATTCCTTGGCTTATTTCTAAGAGGAAAATGCTTATCCAACAGAGTCCCCATACGACACAAAAATAATCTAGTTGCACAATCAGCATCATTAGCTTCAAGAACACTAGACCAATCATTACTCTGAAGACCATATATTAAATTAGAAATTTCCTTATCTGTAAAAGTTCTGAAAGAAGATTTACCTTTCTCATCCACAGTAATCTCAGTTTTAGGCACAGATAGTGATAGATAAATAGGAAAGTGATCAGAAAGATCAGTGAAAACAAGACCAGAAGAGAACTTCAGATTAGGAGAATGAGAAGTGAAAATATTATCTATTAAAGTGGCAGAATTTCTTGAAGGGTCAACACGAGAAGGAAAAAAAATTGAAGGAAGTAGCCCTGAAGAAGAAAATACATCAAAAAGATGGTCACATTCATCATTTGATCCAACATTTAACATATTGCAATTAAAGTCTCCCAAAACACAAATTCGTTTTTTAGAGAAAGTCCCCACACCAGAAAACTGATCAAGCAAATCACAGAACAGATGTGTTGGAAAAGGAGGGGGCTTATAAAACAAACAAACAGTATCACATGCAAACTGGGTTTTCAGATCAATGACAAGAGAATAAACTGTCTTACTATGAGACACCACTGATGTAAACAAGGATTCAAGCTCAGATCTTCTACAAAATTCAATATTAGAATTTAAAAACAAACAAATACCCCCAGAACACTTTGTTACCATTCTAGGGACATGAATAGCCATATAACCATCCATATCATAAGCTGTAAAATTATCACTATCAGATAACCATGTTTCTGTCAAGCCTATGACATCAAAAGGGCAAGAATTATTAGACCACAAATACGATTTAAGACTGTCCCACTTATCTCTTATTCCACGCACATTCAAACAAAATACATTAAAGCAACTATTTGAAGAGAGTGAGGGCAAAATGATATCACAATAATCAATGGTGGTGTGATAATTGCAGCTAGAACTAACCATAGATTCAAGGAGAGGGTCAAAAGTGTGTGCCTCCTGTCTACCAGCACTACTTGGTTGATCAAATATAACTGAATTAAGAATAGATGAATTCAAAAGAAAGGAGAAATCACCCATATATACTACACAAGACAAATGTATACAACAACTTTACAAATGAACACAATATCCATACAAGCAGGCTGAAGTAAGAGAGGGTGGATTGAAAGGTAAGACATATAGGCAACAATAGAGAAAACAACTGCAAGAACAAAGACAATAATAAACTACTAGGTTCAAAGGGAATAAAAATAATAAACAACATTATGCAAACATAAGAAAAACTATTAAATCATAAATAAATTTACAAAACAGAGCTGAAAAAAAGATAAATGATTTATTTCACTCCTGGGAGGGGCTTTGATGGACTTGGATGAGCTGTAATTAACTGATAGAGAGTATCAACTTGAGATGCCTCTTTGACAGTAATCACTTTACCATCAGAAAGCTTTGTGAGTATTTCTCCTCCACTAGACCATGTAGACCTCTTCCCAAGCTTTGATTTAGTATAATTAAGTAGCTGAAGTCTAGACTTTGTGAGTGACTCAGAAATAAAGACACCACTACCTTGCAAGCATTTCTTTTCTCTAAGAATGAGCTGCTGCATTCTAGAACTGCAAAATTCCACAACAAATGGACGAGGTTTCAAACCTGAGCCTTGCTTACCAATCCTTCTAGCAGAAACTATATCATTCTGGGTCACAGGAATACCAGGAAATCTAGTACTGCAAAATCCAAGGAATCTGCTTTCAGAAGCTTCTGGATAAGGGTCTTCTTTTAAACCAAATAGAACCAGCGACGTATGTTGAAAAAATGAAGATATTAGACTATTTTATGATTGCATATGGTAAAGAATGTGATTAAAGGCTCTTTTCCTATTTCAAAAGTTTTAGTTTTCGAGGGTAATAGCTACGTATGTTGAAAAAATGAAGATATTAGACAATTTTGTGATTGCACATGGTAAAGAATGTGATTAAAGGCTCTTTTCCTATTTCAAAAGTTTTAGTTTTCGAGGATAATAGCTACGTATGTTGAAAAAATGAAGATATTAGACTAAAAGACTGGATTAAAGGCTCTTTTCCTATTTCAAAAGTTTTAGTTTTCGAGGGTAATAGCTACGTATGTTGAAAAAATGAAGATATTAGACAATTTTATGATTGCAAATGGTAAAGAATGTGATTAAAGGCTCTTTTCCTATTTCAAAAGTTTTAGTTTTCGAGGGTAATAGCTATGTATTTTGAAAAAATGAAGATATTAGACTATTTTATGATTGCAAATGGTAAAGAATGTGATTAAAGGCTCTTTTCCTAATTCAAAAGTTTTAGTTTTCGGGGGTAATAGCTACGTTTGATGAAAAAATGAAAATATTAGACTATTTTATGATTGCAAATGGTAAAGAATGTGATTAAAGGCTCTTTTCCTATGTCAAAAGTTTTAGTTTTCGAGGGTAATAGCTACGTATGTTGAAAAAATGAAGATATTAGACAATTTTATGATTGCAAATGGTAAAGAATGTGATTAAAGGCTCTTTTCCTATTTCAAAAGTTTTAGTTTTCGAGGGTAATAGCTTTATCTGTGGAAAAAATGAAGATATTAGACAATTTTATGATTGCACATGGTGAAGAATGTGATTAAAGGCTCTTTTCCTATTTTAAAAGTTTTAGTTTTCGAGGGTAATAGCTACGTATGTTGAAAAAATGAAGATATTAGACTATTTTATAATTGCAAATGGTAAAGAATGTGATTAAAGGCTCTTTTCCTATTTCAAAAGTTTTAGTTTTCGAGGGTAATAGCTACGTATGTTGAAAAAATGAAGATATTAGACTATTTTATGATTGCAAATGGTAAAGAATGTGATTAAAGGCTCTTTTCCTATTTCAAAAGTTTTAGTTTTCGAGGGTAATAGCTACGTATGTTGAAAAAATGAAGATATTAGACTATTTTATTATTGCAAATGGTAAAGAATATGATTAAGGGCTCTTTTGCTATGTCAAAAGTTTTAGTTTTCGAGGGTAATAGCAACGTATGTTGAAAAAATTAAGATATTAGACTATTTTATGATTGCACATGGTAAAGAATGTGATTAAAGGCTCTTTTCCTATTTCAAAAGTTTTAGTTTTCGAGGGTAATAGCTACCTATGTTGAAAAAATGAAGATATTAAACTATTTTATGATTGCAAATAGTAAAGAATGTGATTAAAGGCTCTTTTCCTATGTCAAACGTTTTAGTTTTCGAGGGTAATAGCTACGTATGTTGAAAAAATGAAGATATTAGACAATTTTATGATTGCACATGGTAAAGAATGTGATTAAAGGCTCTTTTCCGATTTCAAAAGTTTTAGTTTTCGAGGGTAATAGCTACGTATGTTGAAAAATGAAGATATTAGACAATTTTATGATTGCACATGGTAAAGAATGTGACTAAAGGCTCTTTTCCTATTTCGAAAGTTTTAGTTTTCGAGGGTAATAGCTAAATATGTTGAAAAAATGAAGATATTAGACTATTTTATGATTGCGCATGGTAAAGATTGTGATTAAAGGCTCTTTTCCTATTTCAAAAGTTTTAGTTTTCGAGGGTAACAGCTACGTATGTTGAAAAAATGAAGATATTAGACAATTTTATGATTGCAAATGGTAAAGAATGTGATTAAAGGCTCTTTTCCTATTTCAAAAGTTTTAGTTTTCGAGGGTAATAGCTAATATGTTGAAAAAATGAAGATATTAGACTATTTTATGATTGCAAATGGTAAAGACTGGATAAAAGTTTTAGTTTTCGAGGGTAATAGCTACGTATGTTGAAAAAATGAAGATATTAGACTATTTTATGATTGCAAATGGTAAAGAATGTGATTAAAGGCTCTTTTCCTATTTCAAAAGTTTTAGTTTTCGAGGGTAATAGCTTTGTCTGTAGAAAAAATGAAGATATTAGACAATTTTATGATTGCACATGGTAAAGAATGTGATTAAAGGCTCTTTTCTTTTTTCAAAATATTTAGTTTTCGAGGGTAATAGCTACGTATGTTAAAAAATGAAGATATTAGACTATTTTATAATTGCAAATGGTAAAGAAATGTGATTAAAGGCTCTTTTCCTATTTCAAAAGTTTTAGTTTTCGAGGGTATTACCTACGTACGTTGAAAAAAATGAAGATATTAGACTATTTTATGATTGCAAATGGTAAAGAATGTGATTAAAGACTCTTTTCCTATGTCAAAAGTTTTAGTTTTCGAGGGTAATAGCTACGTATGTTGAAAAAAATGAAGATATTAGACAATTTTATGATTTCACATGGTAAAGAATGTGATTAAAGGCTCTTTTCCTATTTCAAAATTTAAGTTTTCGTGGGTAATAGCTACGTATGTTGAAAAAATGAAGATATTAGACAATTTTATGATTGCACATGGTAAAGAATGTGATTAAAATCTCTTTTCCTATTTCAAAAGTTTTAGTTTTCGAGGGTATTAGCTACGTATGTTGAAAAAATGAAGATATTAGACAATTTTATGATTGCATATGGTAAAGAATGTGATTAAAGGCTCTTTTCCTATTTCAAAAGTTTTAGTTTTCGAGGATAATAGCTACGTATGTTGAAAAAATGAAGATATTAGACAATTTTATGATTGCAAATGGTAAAGACTGGATTAAAGGCTCTTTTCCTATTTCAAAAGTTTTAGTTTTCGAGGGTAATAGCTTTGTTTGTGGAAAATATGAAGATATTAGACAATTTTATGATTGCACATGGTAAAGAATGTGATTAAAGGCTCTTTTCCTATTTCAAAAGTTTTAGTTTTTGAGGGTAATAGCTACGTATGTTGAAAAAATGATGATATTAGACTATTTTATTATTGCAAATGGTGAAGAATATGATTAAAGGCTCTTTTCATGTCAAAAGTTTTAGTTTTCGAGGGTAATAGCTACGTATGTTGAAAAAATGAAGATATTAGACTATTTTGTGATTGCAAATGGTAAAGAATGTGATTAAAGGCTCTTTTCCTATTTCAAAAGTTTTAGTTTTCGAGGGTAATAGCTACATATGTTGAAAAAATGAAGATATTAGACAATTTTATGATTGCACATGGTAAAGAATGTGATTTAAGGCTCTTTTCCTATGTCAAAAGTTTTAGTTTTCGAGGGTAATAGCTACGTATGTTGAAAAAATGAAGATATTAGACTATTTTATGATTGCACATGGTAAAGAATGTGATTAAAGGCTCTTTTCCTATTTCAAAAGTTTTTGTTTTCAAGGGTAATAGCTACATATGTTGAAAAAATGAAGATATTAGACTATTTTATTATTGCAAATGGTGAAGAATGTGATTAAAGGCTCTTTTCCTATGTCAAAAGTTTTAGTTTTCGAGGGTAATAGCTACGTATGTTGAAAAAATGAAGATATTAGACAATTTTATGATTGCACATGGTAAAGAATGTGATTAAAGGCTCTTTTCCTATTTCAAAAGTTTTAGCTTTCGAGGGTAATAGCTACGTATGCTGAAAAAATGAAGATATTAGAGAATTGTATGATTGCACATGGTAAAGAATGTGATTAAAGGCTCTTTTCCTATTTCAAAAGTTTTAGTTTCCGAGGGTAATAGCTACGTATGTTGAAAAAATGAAGATATTAGACAATTTTATGATTGCACATGGTAAAGAATGTGATTATAGGCTCTTTTCCTATTTCAAAAGCTTTAGTTTTCGAGGGTAATAGCTACGTATGATGAAAAAATGAAGATATTAGACTATTTTATGATTGCATATGGTAAAGAATGTGATTAAAGGCTCTTTTCCTAATTCAAAAGTTTTAGTTTTCGAGGGTAATAGCTACGTATGTTGAAAAAAATGAGAGATATTAGACAATTTTGTGATTGCACATGGTAAAGAATGTGATTAAAGGCTCTTTTCCTATTTCAAAAGTTTTAGTTTTCGAGGGTAATAGCTACGTATGTTGAAAAAATGAAGATATTAGACTATTTTATGATTGCACATGGTAAAGACTGGATTAAAGGCTCTTTTCCTATTTCAAAAGTTTTAGTTTTCGAGGGTAATAGCTACGTATGTTGAAAAAATGAAGATATTAGACAATTTTATGATTGCAAATGGTAAAGAATGTGATTAAAGGCTCTTTTCCTATTTCAAAAGTTTTAGTTTTCGAGGGTAATAGCTATGTATTTTGAAAAAATGAAGATATTAGACTATTTTATGATTGCAAATGGTAAAGAATGTGATTAAAGGCTCTTTTCCTATTTCAAAAGTTTTAGTTTTCGAGGCTAATAGCTTTGTCTGTGGAAAAAATGAAGATATTAGACAATTTTATGATTGCACATGGTAAAGAGTGTGATTAAAGGCTCTTTTCCTATTTCAAAAGTTTTAGTTTTCGAGGGTAATAGCTACGTATGTTGAAAAAATGAAGATATTAGACAATTGTATGATTGCACATGGTAAAGAATGTGATTAAAGGCTCTTTTCTTATTTCAAAAGTTTTAGTTTTCGAGGGTAATAGCTACGTATGTTGAAAAAATGAAGATATTAGACTATTTTATGATTGCAAATGGTAAAGAATGTGATTAAAGGCTCTTTTCCTATGTCAAAAGCTTTAGTTTTCGAGGGTAGTAGCTACGTATGTTGAAAAAATGAAGATATTAGACTATTTTATGATTGCACATGGTAAAGAATGTGATTAAAGGCTCTTTTCCTATTTCAAAAGTTTTAGTTTTCGAGGGTAATAGCTACGTATGTTGAAAAAATGAAGATATTAGACAATTTTATGATTGCACATGGTAAAGAATGTGATTAAAGGCTCTTTTCCTATTTCAAAAGTTTTAGTTTTCGAGGGTAATAGCTACGTATGTTGAAAAAATGAAGATATTAGACAATTTTATGATTGCATATGGTAAAGACTGGATTAAATGCTCTTTTCCTATTTCAAAAGTTTTAGTTTTCGAGGGTAATAGCTACGTATGTTGAAAAAATGAAGATAATAGACAATTTTATGATTGCACATGGTAAAGAATGTGATTAAAGGCTCTTTTCCTATGTCAAAAGTTTTTGTTTTCGAGGGTAATAGCTAAGTATGTTGAAAAAATAAAGATATTAGACTATTTTATGATTGCACGTGGTAAAGAATGTTATTAAAGGCTCTTTTCATATTTCAAAAGTTTTAGTTTTCGAGGGTAATAGCTACGTATGTTGAAAAAAATGAAGATATTAGACTATTTTATGATTGCAAATGGTAAAGAATGTGATTAAAGGCTCTTTTCCTTTGTCAAAAGTTTTAGTTTTCGAGGGTAATAGCTACGTATGTTGAAAAAATGAAGATATTAGATAATTTTATGATTGCACATGGTAAAGAATGTGATTAAAGGCTCTTTTCCTATTTCAAAAGTTTTAGTTTTCGAGGGTAATAGCTACGTATGTTGAAAAAATGAAGATATTAGACAATTTTATGATTGCACATGGTAAAGATTGGATTAGAGGCTCTTTTCCTATTTCAAAAGTTTTAGTTTTCGAGGGTAATAGCTACGTATGTTGAAAAAATGAAGATATTAGACAATTTTATGATTGCACATGGTAAAGAATGTGATTAAAGGCTCTTTTCCTATTTCAAAAGTTTTAGTTTTCGAGGGTAATAGCTACGTATGTTGAAAAAATGAAGATATTAGACTATTTTATGATTGCAAATGGTAAAGAATGTGATTAAAGGCTCTTTTCCTATTTCAAAAGTTTTAGTTTTCGAGGGTAATAGCTTTGTCTGTGGAAAAAATGAAGATATTAGACAATTTTATGATTGCAAATGGTAAAGAATGTGATTAAAGGCTCTTTTCCTATTTCAAAAGTTTTAGTTTTAGAGGGTAATAGCTACTTATGTTGAAAAAAATGAAGATATTAGACTATTTTATGATTGCAAATGGTAAAGAATGTGATTAAAGGCTCTTTTCCTATTTCAAAAGTTTTAGTTTTCGAGGGTAATAGCTACGTATGTTGAAAAAATGAAGATATTAGACAATTTTATGATTGCACATGGTAAAGAATGTGATTGAAGGCTCTTTTCCTATGTCAAAAGATTTAGTTTTCGAGGGTAATAGCTACGTATGTTGAAAAAATGAAGATATTAGACTATTTTATGATTGCAAATGGTAAAGAATGTGATTAAAGGCTCTTTTCCTATGTCAAAAGTTTTAGTTTTCGAGGGTAATAGCTACATATGTTGAAAAAATGAAGATATTAGACAATTTTATGATTGCACATGGTAAAGAATGTGATTTAAGGCTCTTTTCCTATGTCAAAAGTTTTAGTTTTCGAGGGTAATAGCTACGTATGTTGAAAAAATGAAGATATTAGACTATTTTATGATTGCACATGGTAAAGAATGTGATTAAAGGCTCTTTTCCTATTTCAAAAGTTTTTGTTTTCAAGGGTAATAGCTACATATGTTGAAAAAATGAAGATATTAGACTATTTTATTATTGCAAATGGTAAAGAATGTGATTAAAGGCTCTTTTCCTATGTCAAAAGTTTTAGTTTTCGAGGGTAATAGCTACTTATGTTGAAAAAATGAAGATATTAGACAATTTTATGATTGCACATGGTAAAGAATGTGATTAAAGGCTCTTTTCCTATTTCAAAAGTTTTAGTTTTCGAGGGTAATAGCTACGTATGTTGAAAAAATGAAGATATTAGACAATTTTATGATTGCACATTTTAAAGAATGTGATTAAAAGCTCTTTTCCTATTTCAAAAGTTTTAGTTTCCGAGGGTAATAGCTACGTATGTTGAAAAAATGAAGATATTAGACAATTTTATGATTGCACATGGTAAAGAATGTGATTATAGGCTCTTTTCCTATTTCAAAAGCTTTAGTTTTCGAGGGTAATAGCTACGTATGTTGAAAAAATGAAGATATTAGACTATTTTATCATTGCATATAGTAAAGAATGTGATTAAAGGCTCTTTTCCTATTTCAAAAGTTTTAGTTTTCGAGGGTAATAGCTACGTATGTTGAAAAAATGAAGATATTAGACAATTTTGTGATTGCACATGGTAAAGAATGTGATTAAAGGCTCTTTTCCTATTTCAAAAGTTTTAGTTTTCGAGGGTAATAGCTACGTATGTTGAAAAAATGAAGATATTAGACTATTTTATGATTGCACATGGTAAAGACTGGATTAAAGGCTCTTTTCCTATTTCAAAAGTTTTAGTTTTCGAGGGTAATAGCTATGTATTTTGAAAAAATGAAGATATTAGACTATTTTATGATTGCAAATGGTAAAGAATGTGATTAAAGGCTCTTTTCCTATTTCAAAAGTTTTAGTTTTCGAGGGTAATAGCTTTGTCTGTGGAAAAAATGAAGATATTAGACAATTTTATGATTGCACATGGTAAAGAATGTGATTAAAGGCTCTTTTCCTATTTCAAAAGTTTTAGTTTTCGATGGTAATAGCTACGTATGTTGAAAAAATGAAGATATTAGACAATTGTATGATTGCACATGGTAAAGAATGTGATTAAAGGCTCTTTTCTTATTTCAAAAGTTTTAGTTTTCGAGGGTAATAGCTACGTATGTTGAAAAAATGAAGATATTAGACTATTTTATGATTGCAAATGGTAAAGAATGTGATTAAAGGCTCTTTTCCTATGTCAAAAGCTTTAGTTTTCGAGGGTAGTAGCTACGTATGTTGAAAAAATGAAGATATTAGACTAGTTTATGATTGCACATGGTAAAGAATGTGATTAAAGGCTCTTTTCCTATTTCAAAAGTTTTAGTTTTCGAGGGTAATAGCTACGTATGTTGAAAAAATGAAGATATTAGACAATTTTATGATTGCACATGGTAAAGAATGTGATTAAAGGCTCTTTTCCTATGTCAAAAGTTTTAGTTTTCGAGGGTAATAGCTACGTATGTTGAAAAAATGAAGATATTAGACTATTTTATGATTGCACATGGTAAAGAATGTGATTAAAGGCTCTTTTCCTATTTCAAAAGTTTTAGTTTTCGAGGGTAATAGCTACGTATGTTGAAAAAATGAAGATATTAGACAATTTTATGATTGCATATGGTAAAGACTGGATTAAAGGCTCTTTTCCTATTTCAAAAATTTTAGTTTTCGAGGGTAATAGCAACGTATGTTAAAAAATGAAGATATTAGACAATTTTATGATTGCACATGGTAAAGAATGTGATTAAAGGCTCTTTACCTAAGTCAAAAGTTTTAGTTTTCGAGGGTAATAGCTACGTATGTTGAAAAAATAAAGATATTAGACTATTTTATGATTGCACGTGGTAAAGAATGTTATTAAAGGCTCTTTTCATATTTCAAAAGTTTTAGTTTTCGAGGGTAATAGCTACGTATGTTGAAAAAAATGAAGATATTAGACTATTTTATGATTGCAAATGGTAAAGAATGTGATTAAAGGCTCTTTTCCTTTGTCAAAAGTTTTAGTTTTCGAGGGTAATAGCTACGTATGTTGAAAAAATGAAGATATTAGATAATTTTATGATTGCACATGGTAAAGAATGTGATTAAAGGCTCTTTTCCTATTTCAAAAGTTTTAGTTTTCAAGGGTAATAGCTACGTATGTTGAAAAATGAAGATATTAGACAATTTTATGATTGCACATGGTAAAGATTGGATTAAAGGCTCTTTTCCTATTTCAAAAGTTTTAGTTTTCGAGGGTAATAGCTACGTATGTATAAAAAATGAAGATATTAGACAATTTTATGATTGCACATGGTAAAGAATGTCATTAAAGGCTCTTTTCCTATTTCAAAAGTTTTAGTTTTCGAGGGTAATAGCTACGTATGTTGAAAAAATGAAGATATTAGACTATTTTATGATTGCAGATGGTAAAGAATGTGATTAAAGGCTCTTTTCCTATTTCAAAAGTTTTAGTTTTCGAGGCTAATAGCTTTGTCTGTGGACAAAATGAAGATATTAGACAATTTTATGATTGCAAATGGTAAAGAATGTGATTAAAGGCTCTTTTCCTATTTCAAAAGTTTTAGTTTTAGAGGGTAATAGCTACTTATGTTGAAAAAATTAAGATATTAGACTATTTTATGATTGCAAATGGTAAAAAATGTGATTAAAGGCTCTTTTCCTATTTCAAAAGTTTTAGTTTTCGAGGGTGATAGCTACGTATGTTGAAAAAATGAAGATATTAGACAATTTTATGATTGCACATGGTAAAGAATGTGATTAAAGGCTCTTTTCCTATGTCAAAAGTTTTAGTTTTCGATGGTAATAGCTACGTATGTTGAAAAAATGAAGATATTAGACTATTTTATGATTGCACATGGTAAAGAATGTGATTAAAGGCTCTTTTCCTATTTCAAAAGTTTTAGTTTTCGAGGGTAATAGCTACGTATGTTGAAAAAATGAAGATATTAGACAATTTTATGATTGCATATGGTAAAGCCTGGATTAAAGGCTCTTTTCCTATTTCAAAAGTTTTAGTTTTCGAGGGTAATAGCTACGTATGTTAAAAAAATGAAGATATTAGACAATTTTATGATTGCACATGGTAAAGAATGTGATTAAAAGGCTCGTTTCCTATTTCAAAAGTTTTAGTTTTCGAGGGTAATAGCTACGTATGTTGAAAAAATTAAGATATTAGACTATTTTATGATTGCAAATGGTAAAGAATGTGATTAAAGGCTCTTTTCCTATGTCAAAAGTTTTAGTTTTCGAGGGTAATAGCTACGTAT
>NW_027066093.1:0-19656 GCF_032884065.1 Artemia franciscana
AAGTTTTAGTTTTCGAGGTTAATAGCTACGTATGTTGAAAAAACGAAGATATTAGACTGTTTTATGATTGCAAATGGTAAAGAATGTGATTAAAGGCTCTTTTCCCATGTCAAAAGTTTTAGTTTTTGAGGGTAATATATATTGAAAAAATGAAGATATTAGACTTTTTTATGATTGCACATGGTAAAGAATGTGATTAAAGGCTCTTTTCCTATTTCAAAAGTTTTAGTTTTCGAGGGTAATAGCTAGGTATGTTGAAAAAATGAAGATATTAGACTATTTTATGATTGCACATGGTAAAGAATGTTATTAAAGGCTCTTTTCCTATTTCAAAAGTTTTAGTTTTCGAGGGTAATAGCTAGGTCTGTTGAAAAAATGAAGATAATAGACTATTATATGATTGCAAATGGTAAAGAATGTGATTAAAGGCTCTTTTCCTATGTCAAAAGTTTTAGTTTTCGAGGGTAATAGCTACGTATGTTGAAAAAATGAAGATATTAGACTAATTTTATGATTGCAAATGGTAAAGAATGTGATTAAAGGCTCTTTTCCTATGTCAAAAGTTTTAGTTTTCGAGGGTAATAGCTACGTATGTTGAAAAAATGAAGATATTAGACTATTTTATGATTGCACATGGTAAAGAATGTGATTAAAGGCTCTTTTCCTATTTCAAAAGTTTTAGTTTTCGAGGGTAATAGCTATCTGTTGAAAAAATGAAGATATTGACTTTTATGATTGCACATGGTAAAGAATGTGATTAAAGGCTCTTTTCCTATTTCAAAAGTTTTAGTTTTCGAGGGTAATAGCTAGGTATGTTGAAAAAATGAAGATATTAGACTATTTTATGATTGCAATGGTAAAGAATGTGATTAAAGGCTCTTTTCCTATGTCAAAAGTTTTAGTTTTCGAGGGTAATAGCTACGTATGTTGAAAAAATGAAGATATTAGACTATTTTATGATTGCAAATGGTAAAGAATGTGATTAAAGGCTCTTTTCCTATTTCAAAAGTTTTAGTTTTCGAGGGTAATAGCTAGGTATGTTGAAAAAATGAAGATATTAGACTATTTTATGATTGCACATGGTAAAGAATGTGATTAAAGGCTCTTTTCCTATTTCAAAAGTTTTAGTTTTCGAGGGTAATAGCTACGTCTGTTGAAAAAATGAAGATATTAGACTATTATATGATTGCACATGGTAAAGAATGTGATTAAAGGCTCTTTTCCTATTTCAAAAGTTTTAGTTTTCGAGGGTAATAGCTATATCTGTTGAAAAAATGAAGATATTAGACTATTTTATGATTGCACATGGTAAAGAATGTGATTAAAGGCTCTTTTCCTATGTCAAAAGTTTTAGTTTTCGAGGGTAATAGCTACGTATGTTGAAAAAATGAAGATATTAGACTATTTTATGATTGCACATGGTAAAGAATGTGATTAAAGGCCCTTTTCCTATTTCAAAAGTTTTAGTTTTCGAGGTAATAGCTACGTATGTTGAAAAAATGAAGATATTAGACTATTTTATGATTGCACATGGTAAAGAATGTGATTAAAGGCTCTTTTCCTATTTCAAAAGTTTTAGTTTTCGAGGGTAATAGCTACGTATGTTGAAAAAATGAAGATATTAGACTATTTATGATTGCACATGGTAAAGAATGTGATTAAAGGCTCTTTTCCTATTTCAAAAGTTTTAGTTTTCGAGGGTAATAGCTACGTATGTTGAAAAAATGAAGATATTAGACTATTTTATGATTGCACATGGTAAAGAATGTGATTAAAGGCTCTTTTCCTATGTCAAAAGTTTTAGTTTTCGAGGGTAATAGCTACGTATGTTGAAAAAATGAAGATATTAGACTATTTTATGATTGTACATGGTAAAGAATGTGATTAAAGGCTCTTTTCCTATTTCAAAAGTTTTAGTTTTCGAGGGTAATAGCTACGTATGTTGAAAAAATGAAGATATTAGACTATTTTATGATTGCACATGGTAAAGAATGTGATTAAAGGCTCTTTTCCTATTTCAAAAGTTTTAGTTTTCGAGGGTAATAGCTAGTATGTTGAAAAAATGAAGATATTAGACTATTTTATGATTGCACATGGTAAAGAATGTGCTTAAAGGCTCTTTTCCTATTTCAAAAGTTTTAGTTTTCGAGGGTAATAGCTACGTATGTTGAAAAAATGAAGATATTAGACTATTTTATGATTGCACATGGTAAAGAATGTGATTAAAGGCTCTTTTCCTATTTCAAAAGTTTTAGTTTTCGAGGGTAATAGCTATATGTTGAAAAAATGAAGATATTAGACTATTTTATGATTGCACATGGTAAAGAATGTGATTAAAGGCTCTTTTCCTATGTCAAAAGTTTTAGTTTTCGAGGGTAATAGCTACGTATGTTGAAAAAATGAAGATATTAGACTATTTTATGATTTCACATGGTAAAGAATGTGATTAAAGGCCCTTTTCCTATTTCAAAAGTTTTAGTTTTCGAGGGTAATAGCTACGTATGTTGAAAAAATGAAGATATTAGACTATTTTATGATTGCACATGGTAAAGAATGTGATTAAAGGCTCTTTTCCTATGTCAAAAGTTTTAGTTTTCGAGGGTAATAGCTACGTATGTTGAAAAAATGAAGATATTAGACTATTTTATGATTGCAAATGGTAAAGAATGTGATTAAAGGCTCTTTTCCTATTTCAAAAGTTTTAGTTTTCGAGGGTAATAGCTACGTATGTTGAAAAAATGAAGATATTAGACTATTTTATGATTGCACATGGTAAAGAATGTGATTAAAGGCTCTTTTCCTATTTCAAAAGTTTTAGTTTTCGAGGGTAATAGCTACGTATGTTGAAAAAATGAAGATATTAGACTATTTTATGATTGCACATGGTAAAGAATGTGATTAAAGGCTCTTTTCCTATGTCAAAAGTTTTAGTTTTCGAGGGTAATAGCTACGTATGTTGAAAAATGAAGATATTAGACTATTTTATGATTGCACATGGTAAAGAATGTGATTAAAGGCTCTTTTCCTATGTCAAAAGTTTTAGTTTTCGAGGGTAATAGCTACGTATGTTGAAAAAATGAAGATATTAGACTATTTTATGATTGCACATGGTAAAGAATGTGATTAAAGGCTCTTTTCCTATTTCAAAAGTTTTAGTTTTCGAGGGTAATAGCTACCTATGTTGAAAAAATGAAGATATTAGACTAATTTTATGATTGCACATGGTAAAGAATGTGATTAAAGGCTCTTTTCCTATGTCAAAAGTTTTAGTTTTCGAGGGTAATAGCTACGTATGTTGAAAAAACGAAGATATTAGACTATTTATGATTGCAAATGGTAAAGAATGTGATTAAAGGCTCTTTTCCTATGTCAAAAGTTTTAGTTTTCGAGGGTAATAGCTATATGTTGAAAAAATGAAGATATTAGACTTTTTATGATTGCACATGGTAAAGAATGTGATTAAAGGCTCTTTTCCTATGTCAAAAGTTTTAGTTTTCGAGGGTAATAGCTAGTATGTTGAAAAAATGAAGATATTAGACTATTTTATGATTGCACATGGTAAAGAATGTGATTAAAGGCTCTTTTCCTATTTCAAAAGTTTTAGTTTTCGAGGGTAATAGCTAGGTCTGTTGAAAAAATGAAGATATTAGACTATTTTATGATTGCACATGGTAAAGAATGTGATTAAAGGCTCTTTTCCTATTTCAAAAGTTTTAGTTTTCGAGGGTAATAGCTATATCTGTTGAAAAAATGAAGATATTAGACAATTTTATGATTGTACATGCTAAAGAATGTGATTAAAGGCTCTTTTCCTATGTCAAAAGTTTTAGTTTTCGAGGGTAATAGCTACGTATGTTGAAAAAATGAAGATATTAGACTATTTTATGATTTCACATGGTAAAGAATGTGATTAAAGGCCCTTTTCCTATTTCAAAAGTTTTAGTTTTCGAGGGTAATAGCTACGTCTGTTGAAAAAATGAAGATATTAGACAATTTTATGATTGCACATGGTAAAGAATGTGATTAAAGGCTCTTTTCCTGTGTCAAAAGTTTTAGTTTTCGAGGGTAAAAGCTACCTATGTTGATAAAATGAAGATATTAGACTATTTTATGATTGCAAATGGTAAAAAATGTGATTAAAGGCTCTTTTCCTATGTCAAAAGTTTTAGTTTTCGAGGTTAATAGCTACGTATGTTGAAAAAATGAAGATATTAGACTATTTTATGATTGCAAATGGTAAAGAATTTGATTAAAGGCTCTTTTCCTATGTCAAAAGTTTGAGTTTTCGAGGGTAATAGCTAGGTATGTTGAAAAAATGAAGATATTAGACTATTTTGTGATTGCACATGGTAAAGAATGCTATTAAAGGCTCTTTTCCTATTTCAAAAGTTTTAGTTTTCGAGGGTAATAGCTAGGTCTGTTGAAAAAATGAAGATAATAGACTATTATATGATTGCAAATGGTAAAGAATGTGATTAAAGGCTCTTTTCCTATTTCAAAAGTTTTAGTTTTCGAGGGTAATAGCTATATCTGTTGAAAAAATGAAGATATTAGACTATTTTATGATTGCACATGCTAAAGAATGTGATTAAAGGCTCTTTTCCTATGTCAAAAGTTTTAGTTTTCGAGGGTAATAGCTACGTATGTTGAAAAAATGAAGATATTAGACTATTTTATGATTGCACATGGTAAAGAATGTGATTAAAGGCCCTTTTCCTATTTCAAAAGTTTTAGTTTTGAGAGTAATAGCTACGTATGTTGAAAAAATGAAGATATTAGACTATTTTATGATTGCACATGGTAAAGAATGTGATTAAAGGCTCTTTTCCTATTTCAAAAGTTTTAGTTTTCGAGGGTAATAGCTACGTATGTTGAAAAAATGAAGATATTAGACTATTCTATGATTGCACATGGTAAAGAATCTGATTAAAGGCTCTTTTCCTATTTCAAAAGTTTTAGTTTTCGAGGGTAATAGCTACGTATGTTGAAAAAATGAAGATATTAGACTATTTTATGATTCCAAATGGTAAAGAATGTGATTAAAGGCTCTTTTCCTATGTCAAAAGTTTTAGTTTTCGAGGGTAATAGCTACGTATGTTGAAAAAAATGAAGATATTAGACTATTTTATGATTTCACATGGTAAAGAATGTGATTAAAGGCCCTTTTCCTATTTCAAAAGTTTTAGTTTTCGAGGGTAATAGCTACGTATGTTGAAAAAATGAAGATATTTGACTATTTTATGATTGCACATGGTAAAGAATGTGCTTAAAGGCTCTTTTCCTATGTCAAAAGTTTTAGTTTTCGAGGGTAATAGCTACGTATGTTGAAAAAATGAAGATATTAGACTATTTTATGATTGCAAATGGTAAAGAATGTGATTAAAGGCTCTTTTCCTATTTCAAAAGTTTTAGTTTTCGAGGGTAATAGCTACGTATGTTGAAAAAATGAAGATATTAGACAATTTTATGATTGCACATGGTAAAGAATGTGATTAAAGGCTCTTTTCCTATGTCAAACGTTTTAGTTTTCGAGGGTAAAAGCTACCTATGTTGATAAAATGAAGATATTAGACTAATTTATGATTGCAAATGGTAAAGAATGTGATTAAAGGCTCTTTTCCTATGTCAAAAGTTTTAGTTTTCGAGGTTAATAGCTACGTATGTTGAAAAAATGAAGATATTAGACTATTTTATGATTGCAAATGGTAAAGAATGTGATTAAAGGCTCTTTTCCTATGTCAAAAGTTTTAGTTTTCGAGGGTAATATATGTTGAAAAAATGAAGATATTAGACTATTTTATGATTGCACATGGTAAAGAATGTGATTAAAGGCTCTTTTCCTATTTCAAAAGTTTTAGTTTTCGAGGGTAATAGCTAGGTATGTTGAAAAAATGAAGATATTAGACTATTTTATGATTGCACATGGTAAAGAATGTTATTAAAGGCTCTTTTCCTATTTCAAAAGTTTTAGTTTTCGAGGGTAATAGCTAGGTCTGTTGAAAAAATGAAGATAATAGACTATTATATGATTGCAAATGGTAAAGAATGTGATTAAAGGCTCTTTTCCTATTTCAAAAGTTTTAGTTTTCGAGGGTAATAGCTATATCTGTTGAAAAAATGAAGATATTAGACTATTTTATGATTGCACATGCTAAAGAATGTGATTAAAGGCTCTTTTCCTATGTCAAAAGTTTTAGTTTTCGAGGGTAATAGCTACGTATGTTGAAAAAATGAAGATATTAGACTATTTTATGATTTCACATGGTAAAGAATGTGATTAAAGGCCCTTTTCCTATTTCAAAAGTTTTAGTTTTCGAGGGTAATAGCTACGTCTGTTGAAAAAATGAAGATATTAGACAATTTTATGATTGCACATGGTAAAGAATGTGATTAAAGGCTCTTTTCCTATGTCAAAAGTTTTAGTTTTCGAGGGTAAAAGCTACCTATGTTGATACAATGAAGATATTAGACTATTTTATGATTGCAAATGGTAAAGAATGTGATTAAAGGCTCTTTTCCTATGTCAAAAGTTTTAGTTTTCGAGGTTAATAGCTACGTATGTTGAAAAAATGAAGATATTAGACTATTCTATGATTGCACATGGTAAAGAATCTGATTAAAGGCTCTTTTCCTATTTCAAAAGTTTTAGTTTTCGAGGGTAATAGCTACGTATGTTGAAAAAATGAAGATATTAGACTATTTTATGATTCCAAATGGTAAAGAATGTGATTAAAGGCTCTTTTCCTATGTCAAAAGTTTTAGTTTTCGAGGGTAATAGCTACGTATGTTGAAAAAAATGAAGATATTAGACTATTTTATGATTTCACATGGTAAAGATTGTGATTAAAGGCCCTTTTCCTATTTCAAAAGTTTTAGTTTTCGAGGGTAATAGCTACGTATGTTGAAAAAAATGAAGATATTAGACTATTTTATGATTGCAAATGGTAAAGAATGTGATTAAAGGCTCTTTTCCTATTTCAAAAGTTTTAGTTTTCGAGGGTAATAGCTACGTATGTTGAAAAAATGAAGATATTAGACAATTTTATGATTGCACATGGTAAAGAATGTGATTAAAGGCTCTTTTCCTATGTCAAACGTTTTAGTTTTCGAGGGTAAAAGCTACCTATGTTGATAAAATGAAGATATTAGACTAATTTATGATTGCAAATGGTAAAGAATGTGATTAAAGGCTCTTTTCCTATGTCAAAAGTTTTAGTTTTCGAGGTTAATAGCTACGTATGTTGAAAAAACGAAGATATTAGACTGTTTTATGATTGCAAATGGTAAAGAATGTGATTAAAGGCTCTTTTCCTATGTCAAAAGTTTTAGTTTTCGAGGGTAATATATGTTGAAAAAATGAAGATATTAGACTTTTTTATGATTGCACATGGTAAAGAATGTGATTAAAGGCTCTTTTCCTATTTCAAAAGTTTTAGTTTTCGAGGGTAATAGCTAGGTATGTTGAAAAAATGAAGATATTAGACTATTTTATGATTGCACATGGTAAAGAATGTTATTAAAGGCTCTTTTCCTATTTCAAAAGTTTTAGTTTTCGAGGGTAATAGCTAGGTCTGTTGAAAAAATGAAGATAATAGACTATTATATGATTGCAAATGGTAAAGAATGTGATTAAAGGCTCTTTTCCTATTTCAAAAGTTTTAGTTTTCGAGGGTAATAGCTACGTATGTTGAAAAAATGAAGATATTAGACTATTTTATGATTTCACATGGTAAAGAATGTGATTAAAGGCCCTTTTCCTATTTCAAAAGTTTTAGTTTTCGAGGGTAATAGCTACGTCTGTTGAAAAAATGAAGATATTAGACAATTTTATGATTGCACATGGTAAAGAATGTGATTAAAGGCTCTTTTCCTATGTCAAAAGATTTAGTTTTCGAGGGTAAAAGCTACCTATGTTGATAAAATGAAGATATTAGACTATTTTATGATTGCAAATGGTAATGAATGTGATTAAAGGCTCTTTTCCTATGTCAAAAGTTTTAGTTTTCGAGGTTAATAGCTACGTATGTTGAAAAAATGAAGATATTAGACTATTTTATGATTGCAAATGGTAAAGAATTTGATTAAAGGCTCTTTTCCTATGTCAAAAGTTTTAGTTTTCGAGGGTAATAGCTAGGTATGTTGAAAAAATGAAGATATTAGACTATTTTGTGATTGCACATGGTAAAGAATGCTATTAAAGGCTCTTTTCCTATTTCAAAAGTTTTAGTTTTCGAGGGTAATAGCTAGGTCTGTTGAAAAAATGAAGATAATAGACTATTATATGATTGCAAATGGTAAAGAATGTGATTAAAGGCTCTTTTCCTATTTCAAAAGTTTTAGTTTTCGAGGGTAATAGCTATATCTGTTGAAAAAATGAAGATATTAGACTATTTTATGATTGCACATGCTAAAGAATGTGATTAAAGGCTCTTTTCCTATGTCAAAAGTTTTAGTTTTCGAGGGTAATAGCTACGTATGTTGAAAAAATGAAGATATTAGACTATTTTATGATTGCACATGGTAAAGAATGTGATTAAAGGCCCTTTTCCTATTTCAAAAGTTTTAGTTTTGAGGGTAATAGCTACGTATGTTGAAAAAATGAAGATATTAGACTATTTTATGATTGCACATGGTAAAGAATGTGATTAAAGGCTCTTTTCCTATTTCAAAAGTTTTAGTTTTCGAGGGTAATAGCTACGTATGTTGAAAAAATGAAGATATTAGACTATTCTATGATTGCACATGGTAAAGAATCTGATTAAAGGCTCTTTTCCTATTTCAAAAGTTTTAGTTTTCGAGGGTAATAGCTACGTATGTTGAAAAAATGAAGATATTAGACTATTTTATGATTCCAAATGGTAAAGAATGTGATTAAAGGCTCTTTTCCTATGTCAAAAGTTTTAGTTTTCGAGGGTAATAGCTACGTATGTTGAAAAAAATGAAGATATTAGACTATTTTATGATTTCACATGGTAAAGAATGTGATTAAAGGCCCTTTTCCTATTTCAAAAGTTTTAGTTTTCGAGGGTAATAGCTACGTATGTTGAAAAAATGAAGATATTAGACTATTTTATGATTGCACATGGTAAAGAATGTGCTTAAAGGCTCTTTTCCTATGTCAAAAGTTTTAGTTTTCGAGGGTAATAGCTACGTATGTTGAAAAAATGAAGATATTAGACTATTTTATGATTGCAAATGGTAAAGAATGTGATTAAAGGCTCTTTTCCTATTTCAAAAGTTTTAGTTTTCGAGGGTAATAGCTACGTATGTTGAAAAAATGAAGATATTAGACAATTTTATGATTGCACATGGTAAAGAATGTGATTAAAGGCTCTTTTCCTATGTCAAACGTTTTAGTTTTCGAGGGTAAAAGCTACCTATGTTGATAAAATGAAGATATTAGACTAATTTATGATTGCAAATGGTAAAGAATGTGATTAAAGGCTCTTTTCCTATGTCAAAAGTTTTAGTTTTCGAGGTTAATAGCTACGTATGTTGAAAAAATGAAGATATTAGACTATTTTATGATTGCAAATGGTAAAGAATGTGATTAAAGGCTCTTTTCCTATGTCAAAAGTTTTAGTTTTCGAGGGTAATATATATGTTGAAAAAATGAAGATATTAGACTATTTTATGATTGCAAATGGTAAAGAATGTGATTAAAGGCTCTTTTCCTATTTCAAAAGTTTTAGTTTTCGAGGGTAATAGCTAGGTATGTTGAAAAAATGAAGATATTAGACTATTTTATGATTGCACATGGTAAAGAATGTTATTAAAGGCTCTTTTCCTATTTCAAAAGTTTTAGTTTTCGAGGGTAATAGCTAGGTCTGTTGAAAAAATGAAGATAATAGACTATTATATGATTGCAAATGGTAAAGAATGTGATTAAAGGCTCTTTTCCTATTTCAAAAGTTTTAGTTTTCGAGGGTAATAGCTATATCTGTTGAAAAAATGAAGATATTAGACTATTTTATGATTGCACATGGTAAAGAATGTGATTAAAGGCTCTTTTCCTATGTCAAAAGTTTTAGTTTTCGAGGGTAATAGCTACGTATGTTGAAAAAATGAAGATATTAGACTATTTTATGATTGCACATGGTAAAGAATGTGATTAAAGGCTCTTTTCCTATGTCAAAAGTTTTAGTTTTCGAGGGTAATAGCTACGTATGTTGAAAAAATGAAGATATTAGACTATTTTATGATTGCACATGGTAAAGAATGTGATTAAAGGCTCTTTTCCTATTTCAAAAGTTTTAGTTTTCGAGGGTAATAGCTACGTCTGTTGAAAAAATGAAGATATTAGACTATTTTATGATTGCACAATGGTAAAGAATGTGATTAAAGGCTCTTTTCCTATGTCAAAAGTTTTAGTTTTCGAGGGTAATAGCTACGTATGTTGAAAAAATGAAGATATTAGACTATTTTATGATTGCACATGGTAAAGAATGTGATTAAAGGCTCTTTTCCTATTTCAAAAGTTTTAGTTTTCGAGGGT
The DNA here is from genome assembly GCF_032884065.1 of Artemia franciscana. Classification (NCBI taxonomy): domain Eukaryota; kingdom Metazoa; phylum Arthropoda; class Branchiopoda; order Anostraca; family Artemiidae; genus Artemia; species Artemia franciscana. The sequence goes on from NW_027066093.1 coordinate 10,496, forward strand.
AATAGCTACGTATGTTGAAAAAATGAAGATATTAGACTATTTTATGATTGCACAAATGGTAAAGAATGTGATTAAAGGCTCTTTTCCTATTTCAAAAGTTTTAGTTTTCGAGGGTAATAGCTACGTATGTTGAAAAAATGAAGATATTAGACTATTTTATGATTCACATGGTAAAGAATGTGATTAAAGGCTCTTTTCCTATGTCAAAAGTTTTAGTTTTCGAGGGTAATAGCTACGTATGTTGAAAAAAATGAAGATATTAGACTATTTTATGATTGCAAATGGTAAAGAATGTGATTAAAGGCTCTTTTCCTATTTCAAAAGTTTTAGTTTTCGAGGGTAATAGCTACGTATGTTGAAAAAATGAAGATATTAGACTATTTTATGATTGCACATGGTAAAGAATGTGATTAAAGGCTCTTTTCCTATTTCAAAAGTTTTAGTTTTCGAGGGTAATAGCTACCTATGTTGAAAAAATGAAGATATTAGACTAATTTTATGATTGCACATGGTAAAGAATGTGATTAAAGGCTCTTTTCCTATGTCAAAAGTTTTAGTTTTCGAGGGTAAAAGCTATATGTTGAAAAAATGAAGATATTAGACTATTTATGATTGCAAATGGTAAAGAATGTGATTAAAGGCTCTTTTCCTATTTCAAAAGTTTTAGTTTTCGAGGGTAATAGCTATATGTTGAAAAAATGAAGATATTAGACTATTTTATGATTGCACATGGTAAAGAATGTGATTAAAGGCTCTTTTCCTATTTCAAAAGTTTTAGTTTTCGAGGGTAATAGCTAGGTATGTTGAAAAAATGAAGATATAGACTATTTTATGATTGCACATGGTAAAGAATGTGATTAAAGGCTCTTTTCCTATTTCAAAAGTTTTAGTTTTCGAGGGTAATAGCTATCTGTTGAAAAAATGAAGATATTAGACTATTTTATGATTGCACATGGTAAAGAATGTGATTAAAGGCTCTTTTCCTATGTCAAAAGTTTTAGTTTTCGAGGGTAATAGCTACGTATGTTGAAAAAATGAAGATATTAGACTATTTTATGATTGCACATGGTAAAGAATGTGATTAAAGGCTCTTTTCCTATGTCAAAAGTTTTAGTTTTCGAGGGTAATAGCTACGTATGTTGAAAAAATGAAGATATTAGACTATTTTATGATTGCAAATGGTAAAGAATGTGATTAAAGGCTCTTTTCCTATGTCAAAAGTTTTAGTTTTCGAGGGTAATAGCTACCTGTTGAAAAAATGAAGATATTAGACTATTTTGTGATTGCACATGGTAAAGAATGTGATTAAAGGCTCTTTTCCTATGTCAAAAGTTTTAGTTTTCGAGGGTAATAGCTACGTATGTTGAAAAAATGAAGATATTAGACTATTTTATGATTGCAAATGGTAAAGAATGTGATTAAAGGCTCTTTTCCTATGTCAAAAGTTTTAGTTTTCGAGGGTAATAGCTAGTATGTTGAAAAAATGAAGATATTAGACTATTTTATGATTGCACATGGTAAAGAATGTGATTAAAGGCTCTTTTCCTATGTCAAAAGTTTTAGTTTTCGAGGGTAATAGCTAGGTATGTTGAAAAAATGAAGATATTAGACTATTTTATGATTGCACATGGTAAAGAATGTGATTAAAGGCTCTTTTCCTATTTCAAAAGTTTTAGTTTTCGAGGGTAATAGCTATCTGTTGAAAAAATGAAGATATTAGACTATTTATGATTGCACATGGTAAAGAATGTGATTAAAGGCTCTTTTCCTATTTCAAAAGTTTTAGTTTTCGAGGGTAATAGCTATATGTTGAAAAAATGAAGATATTAGACTATTTTATGATTGCACATGGTAAAGAATGTGATTAAAGGCTCTTTTCCTATGTCAAAAGTTTTAGTTTTCGAGGGTAATAGCTACGTATGTTGAAAAAATGAAGATATTAGACTATTTTATGATTGCACATGGTAAAGAATGTGATTAAAGGCTCTTTTCCTATTTCAAAAGTTTTAGTTTTCGAGGGTAATAGCTACGTATGTTGAAAAAATGAAGATATTAGACTATTTTATGATTGCACATGGTAAAGAATGTGATTAAAGGCTCTTTTCCTATGTCAAAATTTTAGTTTTCGAGGGTAATAGCTACGTATGTTGAAAAATGAAGATATTAGACTATTTTATGATTGCAAATGGTAAAGAATGTGATTAAAGGCTCTTTTCCTATGTCAAAAGTTTTAGTTTTCGAGGGTAATAGCTACGTATGTTGGAAAAATGAAGATATTAGACTTATTTATGATTGCAAATGGTAAAGAATGTGATTAAAGGCTCTTTTCCTATGTCAAAAGTTTTAGTTTTCGAGGGTAATAGCTACCTATGTTGAAAAAATGAAGATATTAGACTAATTTTATGATTGCACATGGTAAAGAATGTGATTAAAGGCTCTTTTCCTATGTCAAAAGTTTTAGTTTTCGAGGGTAATAGCTACGTATGTTGAAAAAATGAAGATATTAGACTAATTTATGATTGCAAATGGTAAAGAATGTGATTAAAGGCTCTTTTCCTATGTCAAAAGTTTTAGTTTTCGAGGGTAATAGCTATATGTTGAAAAAATGAAGATATTAGACTATTTTATGATTGCAAATGGTAAAGAATGTGATTAAAGGCTCTTTTCCTATTTCAAAAGTTTTAGTTTTCGAGGGTAATAGCTAGTTGAAAAAATGAAGATATTAGACTATTTTATGATTGCACATGGTAAAGAATGTGATTAAAGGCTCTTTTCCTATTTCAAAAGTTTTAGTTTTCGAGGGTAATAGCTAGGTATGTTGAAAAAATGAAGATATTAGACTATTTTATGATTGCAAATGGTAAAGAATGTGATTAAAGGCTCTTTTCCTATTTCAAAAGTTTTAGTTTTCGAGGGTAATAGCTACTGTTGAAAAAATGAAGATATTAGACTATTTTATGATTGCAAATGGTAAAGAATGTGATTAAAGGCTCTTTTCCTATGTCAAAAGTTTTAGTTTTCGAGGGTAATAGCTACGTATGTTGAAAAAATGAAGATATTAGACTATTTTATGATTGCAAATTGTAAAGAATGTGATTAAAGGCTCTTTTCCTATGTCAAAAGTTTTAGTTTTCGAGGTAATAGCTACGTATGTTGAAAAAATGAAGATATTAGACTATTTTATGATTGCAAATTGTAAAGAATGTGATTAAAGGCTCTTTTCCTATGTCAAAAGTTTTAGTTTTCGATGGTAATAGCTACGTATGTTGAAAAAATGAAGATATTAGACTATTTTATGATTGCAAATGGTAAAGAATGTGATTAAAGGCTCTTTTCCTATGTCAAAAGGTTTAGTTTTCGAGGGTAATAGCTATGTATGTTGAAAAAATGAAGATATTAGACTATTTTATGATTGCATATGGTAAAGAATGTGATTAAAGGCTCTTTTCCTATTTCAAAAGTTTTAGTTTTCGAGGGTAATAGCTAGGTATGTTGAAAAAATGAAGATATTAGACTATTTTATGATTGCAAATGGTAAAGAATGTGATTAAAGGCTCTTTTCCTATGTCAAAAGTTTTAGTTTTCGAGGGTAATAGCTACGTATGTTGAAAAAATGAAGATATTAGACTATTTTATGATTGCAAATGGTAAAGAATGTGATTAAAGGCTCTTTTCCTATTTCAAAAGTTTTAGTTTTCGAGGGTAATAGCTATGTATGTTGAAAAAATGAAGATATTAGACTATTTTATGATTGCATATGGTAAAGAATGTGATTAAAGGCTCTTTTCCTATTTCAAAAGTTTTAGTTTTCGAGGGTAATAGCTAGGTATGTTGAAAAAATGAAGATATTAGACTATTTTATGATTGCAAATGGTAAAGAATGTGATTAAAGGCTCTTTTCCTATTTCAAAAGTTTTAGTTTTCGAGGGTAATAGCTAGGTCTGTTGAAAAAATGAAGATAATAGACTATTATATGATTGCAAATGGTAAAGAATGTGATTAAAGGCTCTTTTCCTATTTCAAAAGTTTTAGTTTTCGAGGGTAATAGCTATATCTGTTGAAAAAATGAAGATATTAGACTATTTTATGATTGCACATGCTAAAGAATGTGATTAAAGGCTCTTTTCCTATTTCAAAAGTTTTATTTTTCGAGGGTAATACCTACGTATGTTGAAAAATGAAGATATTAGACAATTTTATGATTGCAAATGGTAAAGAATGTGATTAAAGGCTCTTTTCGTATTTCAAAAGTTTTAGTTTTCGAGGGTAATAGCTACGTATGTTGAAAAACTGAAGAAATTAGACTATTTTATGATTGCAAATGGTAACGAATGTGATTAAAGGCTCTTTTCCTATTTCAAAAGTTTTAGTTTTCGAGGGTAATAGCTATGTATGTGGAAAAAATGAAGATATTAGACTTTTTACGATTGCACATGGTAAAGAATATGATTAAAGGCTCTTTTCCTATGTCAAAACTTTTAGTTTTCGAGGGTAATAGCTACCTATGTTGAAAAAATGAAGATATTAGACTATTTTATGATTGCAAATGGTAAAGAATGTGATTAAAGGCTCTTTTCTTATGTCAAAAGTTTTAGTATTCGAGGGTAATAGCTACTTACGTTGAAAAAATGAAGATATTAGACCATTTTATGATTGCAAATGGTAAAGAATGTGATTAAAGGCTCTTTTCCTATGTCAAAAGTTTTATTTTTCGAGGGTAATAGCTACGTATGTTGAAAAAATGAAGATATTAGACTATTTTATGAATGCACATGGTAAAGAATGTGATTAAAGGCCCTTTTCCTATTTCAAAAGTTTTAGTTTTCGAGGGTAATAGCTACGTATGTTGAAAAAAATGAAGATATTAGACTATTTTATGATTGCAAATTGTAAAGAATGTGATTAAAGGCTCTTTTCCTATGTCAAAAGTTTTAGTTTTCGATGGTAATAGCTACGTATGTTGAAAAAATGAAAATATTAGACTATTTTATGATTGCAAATGGTAAAGAATGTGATTAAAGGCTCTTTTCCTATGTCAAAAGGTTTAGTTTTCGAGGGTAATAGCTATGTATGTTGAAAAAATGAAGATATTAGACTATTTTATGATTGCATATGGTAAAGAATGTGATTAAAGGCTCTTTTCCTATTTCAAAAGTTTTAGTTTTCGAGGGTAATAGCTAGGTATGTTGAAAAAATGAAGATATTAGACTATTTTATGATTGCACATGGTAAAGAATGTGATTAAAGGCTCTTTTCCTATTTCAAAAGTTTTAGTTTTCGAGGGTAATAGCTAGGTATGTTGAAAAAATGAAGATATTAGACTATTTTATGATTGCACATGGTAAAGAATGTGATTAAAGGCTCTTTTCTTATGTCAAAAGTTTTAGTATTCGAGGGTAATAGCTACTTACGTTGAAAAAATGAAGATATTAGACCATTTTATGATTGCAAATGGTAAAGAATGTGATTAAAGGCTCTTTTCCTATGTCAAAAGTTTTATTTTTCGAGGGTAATAGCTACGTATGTTGAAAAAATGAAGATATTAGACTATTTTATGATTGCACATGGTAAAGAATGTGATTAAAGGCCCTTTTCCTATTTCAAAAGTTTTAGTTTTCGAGGGTAATAGCTACGTATGTTGAAAAAAATGAAGATATTAGACTATTTTATGATTGCAAATTGTAAAGAATGTGATTAAAGGCTCTTTTCCTATGTCAAAAGTTTTAGTTTTCGATGGTAATAGCTACGTATGTTGAAAAAATGAAAATATTAGACTATTTTATGATTGCAAATGGTAAAGAATGTGATTAAAGGCTCTTTTCCTATGTCAAAAGGTTTAGTTTTCGAGGGTAATAGCTATGTATGTTGAAAAAATGAAGATATTAGACTATTTTATGATTGCATATGGTAAAGAATGTGATTAAAGGCTCTTTTCCTATTTCAAAAGTTTTAGTTTTCGAGGGTAATAGCTAGGTATGTTGAAAAAATGAAGATATTAGACTATTTTATGATTGCACATGGTAAAGAATGTGATTAAAGGCTCTTTTCCTATTTCAAAAGTTTTAGTTTTCGAGGGTAATAGCTATATCTGTTGAAAAAATGAAGATATTAGACTATTTTATGATTGCACATGCTAAAGAATGTGATTAAAGGCTCTTTTCCTATTTCAAAAGTTTTATTTTTCGAGGGTAATACCTACGTATGTTGAAAAATGAAGATATTAGACAATTTTATGATTGCAAATGGTAAAGAATGTAATTAAAGGCTCTTTTCGTATTTCAAAAGTTTTAGTTTTCGAGGGTAATAGCTACGTATGTTGAAAAACTGAAGAAATTAGACTATTTTATGATTGCAAATGGTAACGAATGTGATTAAAGGCTCTTTTCCTATTTCAAAAGTTTTAGTTTTCGAGGGTAATAGCTATATATGTGGAAAAAATGAAGATATTAGACTTTTTACGATTGCACATGGTAAAGAACATGATTAAAGGCTCTTTTCCTATGTCAAAAGTTTTAGTTTTCGAGGGTAATAGCTACCTATGTTGAAAAAATGAAGATATTAGACTATTTTATGATTGCAAATGGTAAAGAATGTGATTAAAGGCTCTTTTCCTATGTCAAAAGTTTTAGTATTCGAGGGTAATAGCTACTTACGTTGAAAAAATGAAGATATTAGACCATTTTATGATTGCCAATGGTAAAGAATGTGATTAAAGGCTCTTTTCCTATGTCAAAAGTTTTATTTTTCGAGGGTAATAGCTACGTATGTTGAAAAAATGAAGATATTAGACTATTTTATGATTGCAAATGGTAAAGAATGTGATTGAAGGCTCTTTTCCTATGTCAAAAGTTTTAGTTTTCGAGGGTAATAGCTACGTATGTTGGAAAAATGAAGATATTAGACTATTTTATGATTGCACATGGTAAAGAATGTGCTTAAAGGCTCTTTTCCTATGTCAAAAGTTTTAGTTTTCGAAGGTAATAGCTACGTATGTTGAAAAAATGAAGATATTAGACTATTTTATGATTGCAAATGGTAAAGAATGTGATTAAAGGCTCTTTGCCTATGTCAAAAATTTTAGTTTTCGAGGGTAATATCTGCCTAGGTTGAAAAAATGAAAATATTAGACTATTTTATGATTGCAAATGGTAAAGAATGTGATTAAAGACTCTTTTCCTATGTCAAAGTTTTAGTTTTCGAGGGTAATAGGTACGTATGTTGAAAAAATGAAGATATTAGACTATTTTATGATTGCAAATGGTAAAGAATGTGATTAAAGGCTCTTTTCCTATGTCAGAAGTTTTAGTTTTCGAGGGTAATAGCTACGTATGTTGAAAAAATGAAGATATTAGACTATTTTATGATTGCAAATGGTAAAGAATGTGATTAAAGGCTCTTTTCCTATGTCAAAAATTTTATTTTTCGAGGGTAATAGCTACGTATGTTGAAAAAATGAAGATATTAGACTATTTTATGATTGCACATGGTAAAGAATGTGATTAAAGGCCCTTTTCCTATTTCAAAAGTTTTAGTTTTCGAGGGTAATAGCTACGTATGTTGAAAAAATGAAGATATTAGACTATTTTATGATTGCACATGGTAAAGAATGTGATTAAAGGCTCTTTTCCTATTTCAAAAGTTTTAGTTTTCGAGGGTAATAGCTACGTATGTTGAAAAAATGAAGATATTAGACTATTTTATGATTGCACATGGTAAAGAATCTGATAAAAGGCTCTTTTCCTAATTCAAAAGTTTTAGTTTTCGAGGGTAATAGCTACGTATGTTGGAAAAATGAAAATATTAGACTATTTTATGATTGCATATGGTAAAGAATGTGCTTAAAGGCTCTTTTCCTATGTCAAAAGTTTTAGTTTTCGAGGGTAATAGCTACGTATGTTGAAAAAATGAAGATATTAGACTATTTTATGATTGCAAATGGTAAAGAATGTGATTAAAGGCTCTTTTCCTATTTAAAAAGTTTTAGTTTTCGAGGGTAATAGCTACGTATGTTGAAAAAATGAAAATATTAGACAATTTTATGATTGCACATGGTAAAGAATGTGATTAAAGGCTCTTTTCCTATGTCAAAAGTTTTAGTTTTCGAGGGTAATAGCTACCTATGTTGAAAAAATGAAGATATTAGACTATTTTATGATTGCAAATGGTAAAGAATGTGATTAAAGGCTCTTTTCCTATGTCAAAAGTTTTAGTTTTCGAGGGTAATAGCTATGTATGTTGAAAAAATGAAGATTTTAGACTATTTTATGATTGAACATGGTAAAGAATGTGATTAAAGGCTCTTTTCCTATTTCAAAAGTTTTAGTTTTCGAGGGTAATAGCTAGGTATGTTGAAAAAATGAAGATATTAGACTATTTTATGATTGCACATGGTAAAGAATGTGATTAAAGGCTCTTTTCCTATTTCAAAAGTTTTAGTTTTCGAGGGTAATAGCTAGGTCTGTTGAAAAAATGAAGATAATAGACTATTATGTGATTGAAAATGGTAAAGAATGTGATTAAAGGCTCTTTTCCTATTTCAAAAGCTTTAGTTTTCGAGGGTAATAGCTATATCTGTTGAACAAATGAAGATATTAGACTATTTTATGATCGCACATGCTACAGAATGTGATTACAGGCTCTTTTCCTATTTCAAAAGTTTTAGTTTTCGAGGGTAATAGCTACGTATGTTGAAAAAATGAAGATATTAGACAATTTTATGATTGCAAATGGTAAAGAATGTGATTAAAGGCTCTTTTCGTATGTCAAAAGTTTTAGTTTTCGAGGGTAATAGCTACGTATGTTGAAAAACTGAAGAAATTAGACTATTTTATGATTGCAAATGGTAACGAATGTGATTAAAGGCTCTTTTCCTATTTCAAAAGTTATAATTTTCGAGGGTAATAGCTATGTCTGTGGAAAAAATGAAGATATTAGACTTTTTATGATTGCACATGGTAAAGAATGTGATTAAAGGCTCTTTTCCTATGTCAAAAGTTTTAGTTTTCGAGGGTAATAGCTACGTATGTTGAAAAAATGAAGATATTAGACTATTTTATGATTGCAAATGGTAAAGAATGTGATTGAAGGCTCTTTTCCTATGTCAAAAGTTTTAGTTTCGAGGGTAATAGCTACGTATGTTGGAAAAATGAAGATATTAGACT
>NW_027066094.1:0-19652 GCF_032884065.1 Artemia franciscana
TCTTTACCATTTGTAATCATAAAATAGTCTAATATCTTCATTCTTTCAACATACTTAGCTATTACCCTTGAAAACTAAAACTTTTGAAATAGGAAAAGAGCCTTTAATCACGTTCTTTACCATGTGCAATCATAAAATAGTCTAATATCTTCATTTTTTCAACATACGTAGCTATTACCCCCCGAAAACTAAAACTTTTGAAATAGGAAAAGAGCCTTTAATCACATTCTTTACCATGTGCAATCATAAAATAGTCTAATATCTTCATTTTTTCAACATACGTAGCTATTACCCTCGAAAACTAAAACTTTTGACATAGGAAAAGAGCCTTTAATGACATTCTTTACCATATGCAATCATAAAATTTTCTAATATCTTCATTTTTTCCACAGGCAAAGCTATTACCCTCGAAAACTAAAACTTTTGAAATAGGAAAAGAGCCTTTAATCACATTCTTTACCATTTGCAATCATAAAATAGTCTAATATCTTCATTTTTTCAACATACGCAGCTATTACCCTCGAAAACTAAAACTTTTGAAATAGGAAAAGAGCCTTTAATCACATTCTTTACCATTTGCAATCATAAAATAGTCTAATATCTTCATTTTTTCAACATACGTAGCTATTACCCTTGAAAACTAAGACTATCTTCAATTGTTCCACAGACAAAGCTATTACCCTCGAAAACTAAAACTTTTGAAATAGGAAAAGAGCCTCTAATCAAATTCTTTACCATTTGTAATCATAAATAGTCTAATATCTTCATTTTTTTCAACATACGTAGCTATTACCCTCGAAAACTAAAACTTTTGAAATAGGAATAGAGCCTTTAATCACATTCTTTACCATGTGCAATCATAAAATAGTCTAATATCTTCATTTTTTCAACATACGTAGCTATTACCCCCCAAAAACTAAAACTTTTGAAATAGGAAAAGAGCCTTTAAATCACATTCTTTACCATGTGCAATCTTAAAATAGTCTAATATCTTAATTTTTTCAACATACGTAGCTATTGCCCCGAAAACTAAAACTTTTGAAATAGGAAAAGAGCCTTTAATCACATTCTTTACCATTTGCAATCATAAAATAGTCCAATATCTTCATTTTTTCAACATGTGTAGCTATTACCCTCGAAAACTAAAACTTTTGAAATAGGAAAAGAGCCTTTAATCACATTCTTTAGCATGTGCAATCATAAAATTGTCTAATATCTTCATTTTTTCCACAGACAAAGCTATTACCCTCGAAAACTAAAACTTTTGAAATAGGAAAAGAGCCTTTAATCACATTCTTTACCATGTGCAATCATAACATAGTCTAATATCTTCATTTTTTGAACATACGTAGCTATTACCCCCGAAAACTAAAACTTTTGAAATAGGAAAAGAGCCTTTAATCACATTCTTTACCATGTGCAATCATAAAATAGTCTAATATCTTCATTTTTTCAACATACGTAGCTATTACCCCCGAAAACTAAAACTTTTGAAATAGGAAAAGAGCCTTTAATCACATTCTTTACCATGTGTAATCATAAAATAGTCTAATATCTTCATTTTTTCAACATACGTAGCTATTACCCTCGAAAACTAAAACTTTTGACATAGGAAAAGAGCCTTTAATCACATTCTTTACCATGTGCAATCATAAAATAGTCTAATATCTTCACTTTTTCAACATACGTAGCTATTACCCCTCGAAAACTAAAACTTTTGAAATAGGAAAAGAGCCTTTAATCACATTCTTTACCATGTGCAATCATAAAATAGTCTAATATCTTCATTTTTTCAACATAATTAGCTATTACCCTCGAAAACTAAAACTTTTGAAATAGGAAAAGAGCCTTTAATCACATTTTTTACCATTTGCAATCATAAAATAGTCTAATATCTTCATTTTTTCAACATACTTAGCTATTACCCTCGAACACTAAAACTTTTGACATAGGAAAAGAGCCTTTAATCACATTCTTTACCATGTGCAATCATAAAATCGTCTAATATCTTCATTTTTTTCCACAGACAAAGCTATTACCCTCGAAAACTAAATCTTTTGAAATAGGAAAAGAGCCTTTAATCACATTCTTTACCATGTGCAATCATAAAATAGTCAAATATCTTCATTTTTTCAACATACGTAGCTATTACCCCCCGAAAACTAAAACTTTTGAAATAGGAAAAGAGCCTTTAATCACATTCTTTACCATGTGCAATCATAAAATAGTCTAATATCTTCATTTTTTCAACATACGTAGCTATTACCCTCGAAAACTAAAACTATTGACATAGGAAAAGAGCTTTTAATCACATTCTTTACCATGTGCAATCATAAAATTGTCTTATATCTTCATTTTTTCCACAGACAAAGCTATTACCCTCGAAAACTAAAACTTTTGAATTAGGAAAACAGCCTTTAATCACATTCTTTACCATTTGCAATCATAAAATAGTCTAATATCTTCATTTTTTCAACATACGTAGCTATTACCCTCGAAAAATAAAACTTTTGAAATAGGAAAAGAGCCTTTAATCACATTCTTTACCATGTGCAATCATAAAATAGTCTAATATCTTCTTTTTTTCAACATACGTAGCTATTACCCTCGAAAACTAAAACTTTTGAAATAGGAAAATAGCTTTTAATCACATTCTTTTCCATGTGCAATCATAAAATAGTCTAATATCTTCATTTTTCAACATACCTAGCTATTACCCTCGAAAACTAAAACTTTTGAAATAGGAAAAGAGCCTTTAATCACATTCTTTACCATGTGCAATCATAAATAGTCTAATATCTTCATTTTTTCAACATACGTAGCTATTACCCCCTGAAAACTAAAACTTTTGAAATAGGAAAAAAGCCTTTAATCACATTCTTTACCATTTGCAATCATAAAATTGTCTAATATCTTCATTTTTTCCACAGACAAAGCTATTACCCTCGAAAACTAAAACTTTTGACATAGGAAATGAGCCTTTAATCACATTCTTTACCATGTGCAATCATAAAATAGTGTAATATCTTCATTTTTTCAACATACGTAGCTATTACCCTCGAAAACTAAAACTTTTGAAATAGGAAAAGAGCCTTTAATCACATTCTTTACCAATTGCAATCATAAAATAGTCTAATATATTCATTTTATCAACATACGTAGCTACTACCCCCGAAAACTAAAACTTTTGAAATAGGAAAAGAGCCTTTAATCACATGCTTTACCATTTGCAATCAAAAAATAGTCTAATATCTTCATTTTTTCAACATACGTAGCTATTACCAGCGAAAACTAAAACTTCTGAAATAGGAATTGAGCCTTTAATCACATTCTTTACCATTTGCAATCATTCTTTACCATGTGCAATCATAAATATAGTCTAATATCTTCATTTTTCCAACATACGTAGCTATTACCCTCGAAAACTAAAACTTTTGATATAGGAAAAGAGTCTTTAATCACATTCTTTACCATTTGCAATCATAAAATAGTATAATATCTTCATTTTTTCCACATACGTAGCTATAACCCTCGAAAACAAAAACTTTTGACATGGAAAAGAGCCTTTAATCACATTCTTTACCATTTGCAATCATAAAATAGTACAATATCTTCATTTTTTCAACATACGTAGCTATTACCCTCGAAAACTAAAACTTTTGTCATAGGAAAATAGCCTTTAAGCACATTCTTTACCATGTGCAATCATAAAATAGTCTAATATCTTCAGTTTTTCCAACTTACGTAGCTATTACCCTCGAAAACTAAAACTTTTGACTAAGGAAAAGAGCCTTTAAGCACATTCTTTACCATGTTCAATCATAAAATAGTCTAATATCTTCATTTTTTTCAACATACTTAGCTATTACCCTCGTAAACTAAAACTTTTGACATAGGAAAAAGGCCTTTAATCACACTCTTTACCATGTGCAATCATAAAATTGTCTAATATCTTCATTTTTTCAACATACGTAGCTATTACCCTCGAAAACTAAAACTTTTGACATAGGAAAAGAGCCTTTAATCACATTTTTTACCATTTGCAATCATAAAATAGTCTAATATCTTCATTTTTTCAACATACGTAGCTATTACCCTCGAAAACTAAATCTTTTGACATAGGAAAAGAGCCTTTAAGCACATTCTTTACCATGTGCAATCATAAAATAGTCAAATATCTTCATTTTTCCAACATACGTAGCTATTACCCTCGAAAACTAAAACTTTTGAAATAGGAAAAGAGCCTTTAATCACATTCTTTACCATGTGCAATCATAAAATAGTCTAATATCTTCATTTTTCCAACATACGTAGCTATTACCCTCGAAAACTAAAACTTTTGATATAGGAAAGAGCCTTTAATCACATTCTTTACCATTTGCAATCATAAAATAGTCTAATATCTTCATTTTTTCAACATACGTAACTATAACCCTCGAAAACTAAAACTTTTGACATGGAAAAGAGCCTTTAATCACATTCTTTACCATTTGCAATCATAAAATAGTTTAATATCTTCATTTTTTTCAACATACGTAGCTATTACCCTCGAAAACTAAAACTTTTGACATAGGAAAATAGCCTTTAAGCACATTCTTTACCATGTGCAATCATAAAATAGTCTAATATCTTCATTTTTCCAACTTACGTAGTTGGAAAATTACTTACTATTACCCTCGAAAACTAAAACTTTTGAAATAGGAAAAGAGCCTTTAATCACATTCTTTACCATGTGCAATCATAAAATAGTCTAATATCTTCATTTTTCCAACATACGTAGCTATTACCCTCGAAAACTAAAACTTTTGATATAGGAAAAGAGCCTTTAATCACATTCTTTACCATTTGCAATCATAAAATAGTCTAATATCTTCATTTTTTCAACATACGTAGCTATAACCCTTGAAAACTAAAACTTTTGACATGGAAAAGAGCCTTTAATCACATTCTTTACCATTTGCAATCATAAAATATTCTAATATCTTCATTTTTTCAACATAAGTAGCTATTACCCTCGAAAACTAAAACTTTTGCCATAGGAAAATAGCCTTTAAGCACATTCTTTACCATGTGCAATCATAAAATAGTCTAATATCTTCATTTTTCCAACCTACGTAGCTATTACCCTCGAAAACTAAAACTTTTGACATAGGAAATAGCCTTTAATCACATTGTTTACCATTTGCAATCATAAATAGTCTATCTTCATTTTTTTCAACATACGTTGCTATTACCCTCGAAAACTAAATCTTTTGACATAGGAAAAGAGCCTTTAAGCAAATTCTTTACCTTGTGCAATCATAAAATAGTCTAATATCTTCATTTTTCCAACATACGTAGCTATTACCCTCGAAAACTAAAACTTTTGAAATAGGAAAAGAGCCTTTAATCACATTCTTTACCATGTGCAATCATAAAATAGTCTAATATCTTCATTTTTCCAACATATGTAGCTATTACCCTCGAAAACTAAAACTTTTGATATAGGAAAGGAGCCTTTAATCACATTCTTTACCATTTGCAATCATAAAATAGTCTAATATCTTCATTTTTTCAACATACGTAGCTATAACCCTCGAAAACTAAAACTTTTGACATGGAACAGAGCCTTTAATCACATTCTTTACCATTTGCAATCATAAAATAGTCTAATATCTTCATTTTTTCAACATACGTAGCTATTACCCTCGAAAACTAAAACTTTTGTCATAGGAAAATAGCCTTTAAGCACAATCCTTACCATGTGCAATCATAAAATAGTCTAATATCTTCATTTTTCCATCTTACGTAGTTATTACCCTCGAAAACTAAAACTTTTGTCATAGGAAAATAGCCTTTAATCACATTCTTTACCATGTGCAATCATAAAATAGTCTAATATCTTCATTTTTTCAACATACTTAGCTATTACCCCTCGTAAACTAAAACTTTTGACATAGGAAAAGGGCCTTTAATCACACTCTTTACCATGTGCAATCATAAAATTGTCTAATATCTTCATTTTTTTCAACATTTGTAGCTATTACCCTCGAAAACTAAAACTTTTGACATAGGAAAAGAGCCTTTAATCACATTTTTTACCATTTGCAATCATAAAATAGTCTAATATCTTCATTTTTTCAACATACACAGCTATTACCCTCGAAAACTAAAACTTTTGACACAGGAAAAGAGCCTTTAAGCACATTCTTTACCATGTGCAATCATAAAATAGTCTAATATCTTCATTTTTTCCAAAATACGTAGCTATTACCCTCGAAAACTAAAACTTTTGACATAGGAAAAGAGCCTTTAAGTCACATTCTTTACCATTTGCAATCATAAAATAGTCTAATATCTTCATTTTTTCAACATACGTAGCTCTTACCCTCGAAAAAAAAATCTTTTGACATAGGAAAAGAGCCTTTAAGCACATTCTACACCATGTGCAATCATAAAATAGTCTAATATCTTCATTTTTCCAACATACGTAGCTATTACCCTCGAAAACTAAAACTTTTGACATAGGAAAAAAGACTTTAATCACATTCTTTACCATGTGCAATCATAAAATAGTCTAATATCTTCATTTTTCCAACATACGTAGCTATTACCCTCGAAAACTAAAACTTTTGATATAGGAAAAGAGTCTTTAATCATATTCTTTACCATTTGCAATCATAAAATAGTATAATATCTTCATTTTTTCAACATACGTAGCTATAACCCTCGAAACAAAAACTTTTGACATGGAAAAGAGCCTTTAATCACATTCTTTACCATTTGCAATCATAAAATAGTCTAATATCTTCATTTTTTCAACATACGTAGCTATTACCCTCGAAAACTAAAATTTTTGTCATAGGAAAAGAGCCTTTAAGCACATTCTTTACCATGTGCAATCATAAAATAGTCTAATATCTTCATTTTTTCAACATACGTAGCTATTACCCTCGAAAACTAAAAACTTTTGACATAGGAAAAGAGCCTTTAATCACATTCTTTACCATTTGCAATCATAAAACAGTCTAATATCTTCATTTTTTTCAACATACGTAGCTATTACCCTCGAAAACTAAAACTTTTGATACAGGAAAAGAGCCTTTAAGCACATTCTTTACCATGTGCAATCATAAAATAGTCTAATATCTTCATTTTTCCAACATACGTAGCTATTACCCTCGAAAACTAAAACTTTTGACATAGGAAAAGAGCCTTTAATCACATTCTTTACCATTTGCAATCATAAAACAGTCTAATATCTTCATTTTTTCAACATACGTAGCTATTACCCTCGAAAACTAAAACTTTTGATACAGGAAAAGAGCCTTTAAGCACATTCTTTACCATGTGCAATCATAAAATAGTCCTAATATCTTCATTTTTCCAACATACGTAGCTATTACCCTCGAAAACTAAAACTTTTGACACAGGAAAAGAGCCTTTAATCACACTCTTTACCATGTGCAATCATAAAATTGTCTAATATCTTCATTTTTTCAACATACGTAGCTATTACCCCTCGAAAACTAAAACTTTTGACATAGGAAAAGAGCCTTTAATCACATTTTTTACCATTTGCAATCATAAAATAGTCTAATATCTTCATTTTTTTCAACATACGCAGCTATTACCCTCGAAAACTAAAACTTTTGACACAGGAAAAGAGCCTTTAAGCACATTCTTTACCATTTGCAATCATAAAACAGTCTAATATCTTCATTTTTTTAACATAAGTAGCTATTACCCTGGAAAACTAAAACTTTTGATACAGGAAAAGAGCCTTTAATCACATTCTTTACCATTTGCAATCATAAAATAGTCTAATATCTTCATTTTTCCAACATACGTAGCTATTGCCCTCGAAAACTAAAACTTTTGACATAGGAAAGAGCCTTTAAGCACATTCTTTACCATTTGCAATCATAAAATAGTCTAATATCTTCATTTTTTCAACATACGTAGCTATTACCCTCGAAAACTAAAACTTTTGAAATAGGAAAAGAGCCTTTAAGCACATTCTTTACCATGTGCAATCATAAAATAGTCTAATATCTTCATTTTTCCAACAATACGTAGCTATTACCCCTCGAAAACTAAAACTTTTGAAATAGGAAAAGAGCCTTTAATCACATTCTTTACCATGTGCAATCATAAAATAGTCTAATATCTCATTTTTCCAACATACGTAGCTATTACCCTCGAAAACTAAAACTTTTGATATAGGAAAAGAGCCTTTAATCACATTCTTTAACATTTGCAATCATAAGATAGTCTAATATCTTCATTTTTTCAACATACGTAGCTATAACCCTCGAAAACTAAAACTTTTGACATGGAAAAGAGCCATTAATCACATTCTTTACCATTTGCAATCATAAAATAGTCTAATATCTTCATTTTTTCAACATACGTAGCTATTACCCTCGAAAAATAAAACTTTTGTCATAGGAAAAGAGCCTTTAAGCACATTCTTTACCATGTGCAATCATAAAATAGTCCAATATCTTAATTTTTCCAACATACGTAGCCATTACCCTCGAAAACTAAAACTTTTGAAATAGGAAAGAGCCTTTAATCACATTCTTTACCATGTGCAATCATAAAATAGTCTAATATCTTCATTTTTTCAACATACTTAGCTATTACCCTCGTAAACTAAAACTTTTGACATAGGAAAAGAGCCTTTAATCACATTCTTTACCATGTGCAATCATAAAATAGTCTAATATCTTCATTTTTTCAACATACTTAGCTATTTACCCTCGTAAACTAAAACTTTTGACATAGGAAAAGAGCCTTTAATCACATTCTTTACCATGTGCAATCATAAAATAGTCTAATATCTTCATTTTTTCAACATACGTAGCTATTACCCTCGAAAACTAAAACTTTGACATAGGAAAAGAGCCTTTAATCACATTCTTTTACCATTTGCAATCATAAAATGTCTAATATCTTCATTTTTTCAACATACGTAGCTATTACCCTCGAAAACTAAAACTTTTGAAATAGGAAAAGAGCCTTTAATCAAATTCTTTACCATTTGCAATCATAAAATGGTCTAATATATTCATTTTTTCAACATAAGTACCTATTACCCTTGAAAAATAAAACTTTTGACATAGGAAAAGAGCCTTTAATCACATTCTTTACCATTTGCAATCATAAAATAGTCTAATATGATCATTTTTTCAACATACGTAGCTATTACCCTCGAAAACTAAAACTTTTGAAATAGGAAAAGAGCCTTTAATCACATTTTTACCATGTGCAATCATAAAATTGTCTAATATCTTAATTTTTTCCACAGACAAAGCTACTACCCTCGAAAACTAAAACTTTTGACTTAGGAAAAGAGCCTTTAATCACATTCTTTACCCATGTGCAATCCTAAAATAGTCTAATATCTTCATTTTTTCCACAGACATAGCTATTACCCTCGAAAACTAAAACTTTTGAAATAGGAAAAGAGCCTTTAATCACATTCTTTACCATGTGCAATCATAAAATAGTCTAATATCTTCATTTTTTCAACATACTTAGCTATTACCCTCGTAAAACTAAAACTTTTGACATAGGAAAAGAGCCTTTAATCACATTCTTTACCATGTGCAATCATAAAATAGTCTAATATCTTAATTTTTCCAACATACGTAGCTATTACCCTCGAAAACTAAAACTTTTGAAATAGGAAAAGAGCCTTTAATCACATTTTTTACCATCTGCAATCATAAAATTGTCTAATATCTTCATTTTTCCAACATACGTAGCTATTACCCTCGAAAACTAAAACTTTTGACATGGGAAAAGAGCCTTTAATCACATTCTTTACCATATGCAATCATAAAATAGTCTAATATCTTCATTTTTTCAACATACGTAGCTATTACCCTCGAAAACTAAAACTTTTGAAATAGGAAAAGATCCTTTAATCACATTCTTTACCATGTGCAATCATAAAATAGTCTAATATCTTCATTTTTTCAACATACGTAGCTATTACCCCTCGAAAACTAAAACTTTTGACATAGGAAAAGAGCCTTTAATCACATTCTTTACCATTTGCAATCATAAAATGTCTAATATCTTCATTTTTTCAACATACGTAGCTATTACCCTCGAAAACTAAAACTTTTGAAATAGGAAAAGAGCCTTTAATCAAATTCTTTACCATTTGCAATCATAAAATGGTCTAATATCTTCATTTTTTCAACATAAGTACCTATTACCCTTGAAAAATAAAACTTTTGACATAGGAAAAGAGCCTTTAATCACATTCTTTACATTTGCAATCATAAAATAGTCTAATATGATCATTTTTTCAACATACGTAGCTATTACCCTCGAAAACTAAAACTTTTGAAATAGGAAAAGAGCCTTTAATCACATTTTACCATGTGCAATCATAAAATTGTCTAATATCTTAATTTTTTCCACAGACAAAGCTACTACCCTCGAAAACTAAAACTTTTGACTTAGGAAAAGAGCCTTTAATCACATTCTTTACCATGTGCAATCCTAAAATAGTCTAATATCTTCATTTTTTTAACATACGTAGCTATTACCCTCGAAAACTAAAACTTTTGAAATAGGAAAAAAGACTTTAATCACATTCTTTACCATGTGCAATCATAAAATAGTCTAATATCTTCATTTTTCCAACATACGTAGCTATTACCCTCGAAAACTAAAACTTTTGATATAGGAAAAGAGTCTTTAATCATATTCTTTACCATTTGCAATCATAAAATAGTATAATAGCTTCATTTTTTCAACATACGTAGCTATAACCCCTCGAAAACAAAAACTTTTGACATGGAAAAGAGCCTTTAATCACATTCTTTACCATTTGCAATCATAAAATAGTCTAATATCTTCATTTTTTCAACATACGTAGCTATTACCCTCGAAAACTAAAATTTTTGTCATAGGAAAAGAGCCTTTAAGCACATTCTTTACCATGTGCAATCATAAAATAGTCTAATATCTTCATTTTTTCAACATACGTAGCTATTACCCTCGAAAACTAAAACTTTTGACATAGGAAAAGAGCCTTTAATCACATTCTTTACCATTTGCAATCATAAAACAGTCTAATATCTTCATTTTTTCAACATACGTAGCTATTACCCTCGAAAACTAAAACTTTTGATACAGGAAAAGAGCCTTTAAGCACATTCTTTACCATGTGCAATCATAAAATAGTCTAATATCTTCATTTTTCCAACATACGTAGCTATTACCCTCGAAAACTAAACTTTTGACATAGGAAAAGAGCCTTTAATCACATTCTTTACCATTTGCAATCATAAAACAGTCTAATATCTTCATTTTTTCAACATACATAGCTATTACCCTCGAAAACTAAAACTTTTGATACAGGAAAAGAGCCTTTAAGCACATTCTTTACCATGTGCAATCATAAAATAGTCTAATATCTTCATTTTTCCAACATACGTAGCTATTACCCTCGAAAACTAAAACTTTTGACATAGGAAAAGAGCCTTTAATCACATTCTTTACCATTTGCAATCATAAAACAGTCTAATATCTTCATTTTTTTAACATAAGTAGCTATTACCCTGGAAAACTAAAACTTTTGATACAGGAAAAGAGCCTTTAAGCACATTCTTTACCATGTGCAATCATAAAATAGTCTAATATCTTCATTTTTTCCAACATACGTAGCTATTGCCCTCGAAAACTAAAACTTTTGACATAGGAAAAGAGCCTTTAATCACACTCTTTACCATTTGCAATCATAAAATAGTCTAATATCTTCATTTTTTCAACATACGTAGCTATTACCCTCGAAAACTAAATCTTTTGACATAGGAAAAGAGCCTTTAAGCACATTCTTTACCATGTGCAATCATAAAATAGTCTAATATCTTCATTTTTCCAACATACGTAGCTATTACCCTCGAAAACTAAAACTTTTGAAATAGGAAAAGAGCCTTTAATCACATTCTTTACCCATGTGCAATCATAAAATAGTCTAATATCTTCATTTTTCCAACATACGTAGCTATTACCCTCGAAAACTAAAACTTTTGATATAGGAAAAGAGCCTTTAATCACATTCTTTAACATTTGCAATCATAAGATAGTCTAATATCTTCATTTTTTCAACATACGTAGCTATAACCCTCGAAAACTAAAACTTTTGACATGGAAAAGAGCCTTTAATCACATTCTTTACCATTTGCAATCATAAAATAGTCTAATATCTTCATTTTTTCAACATACGTAGCTATTACCCTCGAAAACTAAAACTTTTGTCATAGGAAAAGAGCCTTTAAGCACATTCTTTACCATGTGCAATCATAAAATAGTCCAATATCTTAATTTTTCCAACATACGTAGCTATTACCCTCGAAAACTAAAACTTTTGAAATAGGAAAAGAGCCTTTAATCACATTCTTTACCATGTGCAATCATAAAATAGTCTAATATCTTCATTTTTTCAACATACTTAGCTATTACCCCTCGTAAACTAAAACTTTTGACATAGGAAAAGAGCCTTTAATCACATTCTTTACCATGTGCAATCATAAAATAGTCTAATATCTTCATTTTTTCAACATACTTAGCTATTACCCTCGCAAACTAAAACTTTTGACATAGGAAAAGAGCCTTTAATCACATTCTTTACCATGTGCAATCATAAAATAGTCTAATATCTTAATTTTTCCAACATACGTAGCTATTACCCTCGAAAACTAAAACTTTTGAAATAGGAAAAGAGCCTTTAATCACATTTTTTACCATCTGCAATCATAAAATAGTCTAATATCTTCATTTTTCCAACATACGTAGCTATTACCCTCGAAAACTAAAACTTTTGACATGGGAAAAGAGCCTTTAATCACATTCTTTACCATATGCAATCATAAAATAGTCTAATATCTTCATTTTTTCAACATACGTAGCTATTACCCTCGAAAACTAAAACTTTTGAAATAGGAAAAGAGCCTTTAATCACATTCTTTACCATGTGCAATCATAAAATAGTCTAATATCTTCATTTTTTCAACATACTTAGCTATTACCCTCGAAAACTAAAACTTTTGACATAGGAAAAGAGCCTTTAATCACATTCTTTACCATGTGCAATCATAAAATAGTCTAATATCTTCATTTTTTCAACATACTTAGCTATTACCCTCGTAAACTAAAACTTTTGACATAGGAAAAGAGCCTTTAATCACATTCTTTACCATGTGCAATCATAAAATAGTCTAATATCTTCATTTTTTCAACATACGTAGCTATTACCCTCGAAAACTAAAACTTTTGACATAGGAAAAGAGCCTTTAATCACATTCTTTACCATTTGCAATCATAAAATGTCTAATATCTTCATTTTTTCAACATACGTAGCTATTACCCTCGAAAACTAAAACTTTTGAAATAGGAAAAGAGCCTTTAATCAAATTCTTTACCATTTGCAATCATAAAATGGTCTAATATCTCCATTTTTTCAACATAAGTAGCTATTACCCTTGAAAAATAAAACTTTTGACATAGGAAAAGAGCCTTTAATCACATTCTTTACCATTTGCAATCATAAAATAGTCTAATATGATCATTTTTTCAACATACGTAGCTATTACCCTCGAAAACTAAAACTTTTGAAATAGGAAAAGAGCCTTTAATCACATTTTTACCATGTGCAATCATAAAATTGTCTAATATCTTAATTTTTTCCACAGACAAAGCTACTACCCTCGAAAACTAAAACTTTTGACTTAGGAAAAGAGCCTTTAATCACATTCTTTACCATGTGCAATCCTAAAATAGTCTAATATCTTCATTTTTTCCACAGACATAGCTATTACCCTCGAAAACTAAAACTTTTGAAATAGGAAAAGAGCCTTTAATCACATTCTTTACCATGTGCAATCATAAAATAGTCTAATATCTTCATTTTTTCAACATACTTAGCTATTACCCTCGTAAACTAAAACTTTTGACATAGGAAAAGAGCCTTTAATCACATTCTTTACCATGTGCAATCATAAAATAGTCTAATATCTTAATTTTTCCAACATACGTAGCTATTACCCTCGAAAACTAAAACTTTTGAAATAGGAAAAGAGCCTTTAATCACATTTTTTACCATCTGCAATCATAAAATTGTCTAATATCTTCATTTTTCTAACATACGTAGCTATTACCCTCGAAAACTAAAACTTTTGACATGGGAAAAGAACCTTTAATCACATTCTTTACCATATGCAATCATAAAATAGTCTAATATCTTCATTTTTTCAACATACGTAGCTATTACCCCTCGAAAACTAAAACTTTTGAAATAGGAAAAGATCCTTTAATCACATTCTTTATCATGTGCAATCATAAAATAGTCTAATATCTTCATTTTTTCAACATACGTAGCTATTACCCTCGAAAACTAAAACTTTTGACATAGGAAAAGAGCCTTTAATCACATTCTTTACCATTTGCAATCATAAAATGTCTAATATCTTCATTTTTTCAACATACGTAGCTATTACCCTCGAAAACTAAAACTTTTGAAATAGGAAAAGAGCCTTTAATCAAATTCTTTACCATTTGCAATCATAAAATGGTCTAATATCTCAATTTTTTCAACATAAGTAGCTATTACCCTTGAAAAATAAAACTTTTGACATAGGAAAAGAGCCTTTAATCACATTCTTTACCATTTGCAATCATAAAATAGTCTAATATGATCATTTTTTCAACATACGTAGCTATTACCCTCGAAAACTAAAACTTTTGAAATAGGAAAAGAGCCTTTAATCACATTTTTACCATGTGCAATCATAAAATTGTCTAATATCTTAATTTTTTCCACAGACAAAGCTACTACCCTCGAAAACTAAAACTTTTGACTTAGGAAAAGAGCCTTTAATCACATTCTTTACCATGTGCAATCCTAAAATAGTCTAATATCTTCATTTTTTTAACATACGTAGCTATTACCCTCGAAAACTAAAACTTTTGAAATAGGAAAAAAGACTTTAATCACATTCTTTACCATGTGCAATCATAAAATAGTCTAATATCTTCATTTTTCCAACATACGTAGCTATTACCCTCGAAAACTAAAACTTTTGATATAGGAAAAGAGTCTTTAATCATATTCTTTACCATTTGCAATCATAAAATAGTATAATATCTTCATTTTTTCAACATACGTAGCTATAACCCTCGAAAACAAAAACTTTTGACATGGAAAAGAGCCTTTAATCACATTCTTTACCATTTGCAATCATAAAATAGTCTAATATCTTCATTTTTTCAACATACGTAGCTATTACCCTCGAAAACTAAAATTTTTGTCATAGGAAAAGAGCCTTTAAGCACATTCTTTACCATGTGCAATCATAAAATAGTCTAATATCTTCATTTTTTCAACATACGTAGCTATTACCCTCGAAAACTAAAACTTTTGACATAGGAAAAGAGCCTTTAATCACATTCTTTACCATTTGCAATCATAAAACAGTCTAATATCTTCATTTTTTCAACATACGTAGCTATTACCCTCGAAAACTAAAACTTTTGATACAGGAAAAGAGCCTTTAAGCACATTCTTTACCATGTGCAATCATAAAATAGTCTAATATCTTCATTTTTCCAACATACGTAGCTATTACCCTCGAAAACTAAAACTTTTGACATAGGAAAAGAGCCTTTAATCACATTCTTTACCATTTGCAATCATAAAACAGTCTAATATCTTCATTTTTTCAACATACATAGCTATTACCCCTCGAAAACTAAAACTTTTGATACAGGAAAAGAGCCTTTAAGCACATTCTTTACCATGTGCAATCATAAAATAGTCTAATATCTTCATTTTTCCAACATACGTAGCTATTACCCTCGAAAACTAAAACTTTTGACATAGGAAAAGAGCCTTTAATCACATTCTTTACCATTTGCAATCATAAAACAGTCTAATATCTTCATTTTTTTAACATAAGTAGCTATTACCCTGGAAAACTAAAACTTTTGATACAGGAAAAGAGCCTTTAAGCACATTCTTTACCATGTGCAATCATAAAATAGTCTAATATCTTCATTTTTCCAACATACGTAGCTATTGCCCTCGAAAACTAAAACTTTTGACATAGGAAAAGAGCCTTTAATCACACTCTTTACCATTTGCAATCATAAAATAGTCTAATATCTTCATTTTTTCAACATACGTAGCTATTACCCTCGAAAACTAAATCTTTTGACATAGGAAAAGAGCCTTTAAGCACATTCTTTACCATGTGCAATCATAAAATAGTCTAATATCTTCATTTTTCCAACATACGTAGCTATTACCCTCGAAAACTAAAACTTTTGAAATAGGAAAAGAGCCTTTAATCACATTCTTTACCATGTGCAATCATAAAATAGTCTAATATCTTCATTTTTCCAACATACGTAGCTATTACCCTCGAAAACTAAAACTTTTGATATAGGAAAAGAGCCTTTAATCACATTCTTTAACATTTGCAATCATAAGATAGTCTAATATCTTCATTTTTTCAACATACGTAGCTATAACCCTCGAAAACTAAAACTTTTGACATGGAAAAGAGCCTTTAATCACATTCTTTACCATTTGCAATCATAAAATAGTCTAATATCTTCATTTTTTCAACATACGTAGCTATTACCCTCGAAAACTAAAACTTTTGTCATAGGAAAAGAGCCTTTAAGCACATTCTTTACCATGTGCAATCATAAAATAGTCCAATATCTTAATTTTTCCAACATACGTAGCTATTACCCTCGAAAACTAAAACTTTTGAAATAGGAAAAGAGCCTTTAATCACATTCTTTACCATGTGCAATCATAAAATAGTCTAATATCTTCATTTTTTCAACATACTTAGCTATTACCCTCGTAAACTAAAACTTTTGACATAGGAAAAGAGCCTTTAATCACATTCTTTACCATGTGCTATCATAAAATAGTCTAATATCTTCATTTTTTCAACATACTTAGCTATTACCCTCGAAAACTAAAACTTTTGACATAGGAAAAGAGCCTTTAATCACATTCTTTACCATGTGCAATCATAAAATAGTCTAATATCTTAATTTTTTCCAACATACGTAGCTATTACCCTCGAAAACTAAAACTTTTGAAATAGGAAAAGAGCCTTTAATCACATTTTTTACCATCTGCAATCATAAAATTGTCTAATATCTTCATTTTTCTAACATACGTAGCTATTACCCTCGAAAACTAAAACTTTTGACATGGGAAAAGAGCCTTTAATCACATTCTTTACCATATGCAATCATAAAATAGTCTAATATCTTCATTTTTTCAACATACGTAGCTATTACCCTCGAAAACTAAAACTTTTGAAATAGGAAAAGATCCTTTAATCACATTCTTTACCATGTGCAATCATAAAATAGTCTAATATCTTCATTTTTTCAACATACGTAGCTATTACCCTCGAAAACTAAAACTTTTGACATAGGAAAAGAGCCTTTAATCACATTCTTTACCATTTGCAATCATAAAATGTCTAATATCTTCATTTTTTCAACATACGTAGCTATTACCCTCGAAAACTAAAACTTTTGAAATAGGAAAAGAGCCTTTAATCAAATTCTTTACCATTTGCAATCATAAAATGGTCTAATATCTCCATTTTTTCAACATAAGTAGCTATTACCCTTGAAAAATAAAACTTTTGACATAGGAAAAGAGCCTTTAATCACATTCTTTACCATTTGCAATCATAAAATAGTCTAATATGATCATTTTTTCCACAGACGTAGCTATTACCCTCGAAAACTAAAACTTTTGAAATAGGAAAAGAGCCTTTAATCACCTTTTTACCATGTGCAATCATATAATAGTCTAATATCTTCATATTTTCAACATAACTAGCTATTACCCTCGAAAACTAAAACTTTTGACATAGGAAAAGAGCCTTAAATCAAATTCTTTACCATTTGCAATCATAAAATAGTCTAATATATTCGTTTTTTCAACATACGTAGCTATTACCCTCGAAAACTAAAACTTTTGACATATGAAAAGAGCCTTTAAGCACATTGTTTACCATGTGCAATCATAAAATTGTCTAATATCTTCATTTTTTCAACATACGTAGCTATTACCCTCCAAAACTAAAACTTTTGACATAGGAAAAGAGCCTTTAATCACATTCTTTACCATTTGCAATCATAAAATAGTCTAATATCTTCATTTTTTCAACATAAATAGCTATTACCCTCGAAAACTAAAACTTTTGAAATAGGAAAAGAGCCTTTAATCACATTCTTTACCATTTGCAATCATAAAATGGTCTAATATCTTCATTTTTTCAACATACGTAGCTATTACCCTCGAAAAATAAAACTTTTGACATAGGAAAAGAGCCTTTAATCACATTCTTTACCATTTGCAATCATAAAATAGTCTAATATCATCATTTTTTTCAACATACGTAGCTATTACCCTCGAAAACTAAAACTTTTGACATAGGAAAATAGCCTTTAATCACATTCTTTACCATTTGCAATCATAAAATAGTATAATATCTTCATTTTTTCCACAGACATAGCTATTACCCTCGAGAACTAGAACTTTTGAAATAGGAAAAGAGTCTTTAATCACATTCTTTACCATTTGCAATCATAAAATAGTCTAATATCTTCATTTCTTCAAGGTACGTAGCTTTTACCCTCGAAAACTAAAACTTTTGACATAGGAAAAGAGCCTTTAATCACATTCTTTACCATTTGCAATCATAAAATAGTCTAATATCTTCATTTTTTTCAACATACATAGCTATTACACTCGAAAACTAAAACTTTTGAAATAGGAAAAGAGCCTTTAATCACATTCTTTACCATGTACAATCATAAAATAGTCTAATATCTTCATTTTTTCCACAGACATAGCTATTACCCTCGAAAACTAAAACTTTTGACTTAGGAAAAGAGGCTTTAATCACATTCTTTACCATGTGCAATCATAAAATAGTCTAATATCTTCATTTTTTCCACAGACATAGCTATTACCCTCGAAAACTAAAACTTTTGAAATAGAAAAAGAGCCTTTTATCACATTCTTTACCATGTGCAATCGTAAAATAGTCTAATATCTTCATATTTTCAACATACGTAGCTATTACCCTCGAAAACTAAAACTTTTAACATAGGAAAAGAGCCTTTAATCACATTCTTTACCATTTGCAATCATAAAATAGTCTAATATCTTCATTTTTCAACATACATAGCTATTACCTTCGAAAACTAAAACTTTTGAAATAGGAAAAGAGCCTTTAATCACATTCTTTACCATGTGCAATCATAAAATTGTCTAATATCTTAATTTTTTTCAACATACGTAGCTATTACCCTCGAAAACTAAAACTTTTGACTTAGGAAAAGAGCCTTTAATCACATTCTTTACCATTTGCAATCATAAAATAGTCTAATATCTTCATTTTTTCAACATACTTAGCTATTACCCTCGTAAACTAAAAGTTTTGACATAGGAAAAGAGCCTTTAATCACATTCTTTACCATGTGCAATCATAAAATAGTCTAATATCTTAATTTTTTCCAACATACGTAGCTATTACCCTCGAAAACTAAAACTTTTGAAATAGGAAAAGAGCCTTTAATCACATTCTTTACCATGTGCAATC